>NW_010229028.1:16169-47222 GCF_000690775.1 Eurypyga helias
TAGATATTCTGTGAATCCTTCTGAACTTTATGATCTAAACAGTCCTTCATCTAGTCATAAATCTTTCTTTGGATATACTGATACCTTATTTTTAAGTCTAGGTTATTACAGCTCCTAGATAATTGCAACATATCCCTAAAGGATGCAGAGTTAAGCACAGCTGTTCTCTTAAGTAAAACTTTCCCTCTCATCCACTCTTTCAGCCTTTGAACCTAAAATCTTTCATGGTTTTTATTGCACCATATAGATGCTGAGCAGACACAATATTGGTACTTCCCTTTAGCTGTGTTGTGAAAGCTGGTGCTGAGGTAAAAATCCCGGTTTAATTGGTCTCCCAGACACGGCTGTTGGGAACACGGTCATTTCAGAATACGTTGCCACGACTCTTCTCTTTGAAAAGACATCCTGTCTTTCTGAAGCCTTGGCTGTACTTGACTGTAATTAAGATTAGATTATTTTTTTATTTTCAATATTTAAATAAAAAATGAAAACTACTCCTTGGCACACCTAAGCAGTGCTGTACATTGGGTTGAAAGGATGGAATTTCCTTCTGATCCTCAAAGACAATTAAGTTACTCCCTGAAGCATGAAATTTAATTACCCTCATCAGAAGCAGCATGATGCAATGGATTAGCACATAGGAATAAGAATCAGAAATTTTTATCTCTGATCCTAGTTCTGCCATCTAGTTATTGACTGAATGAGTCATATAACTTCCCACTGCCTCCTTTTCACCCACCTAAAAAATTAGTAGTTTGATTTCTTTGCTAAGGGGCTGAGAGGTCTCTATAAGCATCTGAAGATGTAATGGTTTGTAGGAATGCTAAGTGTTGCTGGGATTGCCTTGGCTTACACGCTGCCAGCAGTTATTGCAATTTGGTTTCATACAGTGAAATCTCATTTTTTGGCAGAGTTGGTTTCATTAAAGGAAGTGTAATCAAGCTCATGTGCAAACAGGGAGAGGACTACAAGAGGAGGTGACACTAAAGAGCCGTTGTGCATCAGGAAAGTGTGCTGAGCTGTTGTTCTTTTCCCATCAGTTTTGATGTTGCATCTCAGATATGATTACTAATTGTAACATCCCAGGAGTGGCTCCAGCCGTGTACTTCTCAAAGGTGGAAGAAATTTCAGCGTGCATGGTTTAACTTGGGAACAGAAAGGAAAGTTCAGTGCCAGATGAACATGTTCCTCTGGGCAAGTTGTTTAGCTCTACTGTATTTGCAATTGCAGTAGTCTTTTGCTGGAGTGATTAGTCATGTCATGTCAGTGGGGAGCTCCCACAAAAAACCTCAGAATGGTTTGTTGGATGTGATGATGTGGCTAATGAAAGTAATTTCTTCTGCCATTTAAAAAAAATGCTTCATCACGTCTCAGCCCCACTTGGCCAACAGAGGTGTTGAGTAGATGATTTTCTTAGCATGCCCATAGCATTAAGTTTGCATTTCAGAATGGTCAGTGACAAAATTGTCCTGTAAGTATCTGGATTGCTCTTTCCACAGACATTTTAGAAAGGAAGACCGAAGTAATAATATCCCTGCCATTTAGTGGGTTACGTTCCAGTGCAAAGGTGCCAGATTACTCTCTTGGAAAGATGTTTGCCCTCCACCATACAGCATAATGTGATATTCTGTCTTTGAATCCCTCTGCAGTTCCTGTGCTCTTTCTTCCAGGGTCTCTGTCTATATTAAATTCCATTAAAAGATTCTCATTTGTAATCACAAGAATTAGATTTAATTGTGAGGCTGCAGTGCTTCAGTTACTTACCTGATTCAATTCTTTACAGCACTCCGCTGTAAGTCTTCAAATTTTCAGAGCAGGGTATTTACTTTAACCAGATTACTGCAGCAAAACCTTTGTGACAATGATTTTTCTATGAGACACTCAGGAAAGAGATACCAAAGAAATGGTATTTTAAACTCTAGAGTAAGAGGAAGGTAAGAGGAAAATGTACTTTTCTATAGGTTTTATCTTCCGCTACTTTAGAGTAGTTGTGTTGTGGTCTTGTAGCACGCTATAAATATAGGGGGAGATCCTATTACCAATCAAACTCTGATGGCTTAATTGCAAACTTTCCTAGTTATCCAAAATTAACTATAACATAAAAATATCCTTTATGGGCTACTTGTGTCTCAGTGAAACTTAAGGCAGTTTCTGCCATATTGCGATCTCTTCCTGGTGGTACAATTCTCGCTAGAGTAGCTGTACAAAAGAGCCCAGCACTGCAATCCTAAAAGGAGGGTAGAGTTAGCTCCCTTCCCAGCACACGTGAGGCAGTATCGTTGCAGTCTGGAGCCAAAGCCTTGTTGCTCTCCTGTTCAAGGCAAGGTAATTACACAGTGTTTGACTCATCGGTCAAAGCTGGCAGAATTATAGAGCATTTTCTTGGGGTGAGGGGGGGTGTGGTGTTACTAGTTTCATCTTAAAAGCATTAAAAGAGTAAAAGGAAAGAAAATTATTACAATTATTTAATCTTTTTTCTGGCAAAACTTTGGTAAAGCCGTCTTTTAAA
The DNA here is from genome assembly GCF_000690775.1 of Eurypyga helias. Lineage (NCBI taxonomy): Eukaryota > Metazoa > Chordata > Aves > Eurypygiformes > Eurypygidae > Eurypyga > Eurypyga helias. The sequence goes on from NW_010229028.1 coordinate 18,679, forward strand.
GGCATTTAGAGGGAAGGGTGGGGAAGCGTCCTTGGAAGCAGTCACAGGGATGTTCAAGGTTAGACCCAATGACACTAATAAAGGTCTTAACGGTGTTTAACCTATCACCAACAGTTATGTCTTGCTTATGCAAAAGGCCATAGAAAAGGGTAGAGAGACAACTGGCATTAAATCAATAGAGGAAAATGTATACTGTTTTTCTTTCTCGTACGAAGCAGAATGATCTGTGAGCAGATGAGTTTGCATTGCAAGCTTTCTGCATTGCACATCAAAAATTATCTCCTTTAATCATAAATAGTCTCTCGCATTAATATACAGTAACTTTACATGTTGCCATTTTAGCAAGTAAATCCTTTTCAAGACTATCTCATCATGCATCAAATTCAGGCCCTGATGTCTTTCAAGTCATTTTAAGATCAGTAAACTGAAATTAATTTAAAGTCGATAATTGAAAGTAATTACAAGACAGGGTATTGTATTGTTTGAACTAATGAGAAAATAGTTTACACAGCCTCCTATGGGTCGCTTCATTTTTTCCTCCTTCTGTCTCTCAGAATTGTATTAGCATCTTCTTGAAAACATTTTTTCATCTTCTGTTTGCTCCAGCCTCAAAAGGTCTAGTCCAGTTCTCCCTTGGTGCAGTGCCCATTAACTGCTGAAGCAAAAGAAAGTCTGGAGGAGTATGGATGCCAGATTAAAACCTGTTATAAACTCCTGTATAATTATGCAGGGGCATGCAGAATGTTCTTTCACCAGTTCATCTAGTAAAGGGGAAAAATTCTCTTTTGGTCTCCTACCGATAATTTCTAATTCTGCCCTTAATAAGGTTTTGTTCTCAAAAATCAACTTCTAATTTTTGCACTACATTTATCGTGCTGCAGACGGATTTTGATGTGAAATACTCTGATGCAGCTGTTTTTATTACTATTTAATTCTGTAATTCCCCAACGTTCACTGAACCTTTTACCAAAGAGATAAAACTAAGTCCTTGCCGAGATACATTGCATTTTCCTCCCAGGCATGCCACGGTATGGAATGGTAACAATAGGTGTATTTTAGATGAGGGGGAGCCTGTACCCGGAGAAATAAAATCACACTGTAACTCAACTTAGGGCTGAGGAGTCTGTTACATTCCATAATTTTTTTTCTGGGGCAAGTGGAGATGAGAAAGCAAAACACAGCTTGAATCCAGAGGGCTTTTTTCTAAAGGAAGGGGGGATGGTTTGGAATTTTGGTCTTCCCTCAACCTCCTATGAATAGCTGCTGGGAGCTCACAAGCTGAATCGTGACACAGGAGGGGCCATGCAGCTCTTCGTTTCCCACACCACAGTTCAAGTGCATTTACTATAGACTTTGGTTTTTTGCTATTTGTTTCCATGTTCTTCTCATACATTGATGATTTTGCCTTCAAACTGGCCTCTAAATGTGAGAAAGCAGTGGCTTCATCAGAGCCAGGCTGGGATAGCCTTCTGGGTGAAACTCAGTTTAGGCCTCGGGGCCGGTGGAAGCCAACAGTGCGCTGTACGGAAGACGTAGGTGGCAAACACAGGTGTCAGGCTGGCTGACGGCAGGAAACTGATTCTACCTTACAGATATAGATGGAGGTCTGGAGAATGGCCACAAAGATGGTTGCTGTACACGAGATGTCAAGACTGAAGTCGCAAAGCTTTCTGGAATCAAGCATCTTGAACCTCTCTTTAGCAGGATGAAAGAACACCCAATGAATATGTGTGTGTTAATTGGATTCAGAATCATTTATACAAGACAAACAAGTGCAGGATCAAGTGTTCTGGCTTGAGATTTCACTTGAGAGTTCTAGCACTTTTTTTTTTTTTTTTAAATTCACTGCCTCTAAGAGAGCATCCTGACTTGTACTTGCAATTAATCAGGGCTGGCATTACCCAGAGGAGCATGCAAAATGGCATCTAAAGCATTAGTGTATTGATTAGAATTAATCAGGAATGTGTTCCTCCTGAAGCTCCATGCTGCATGAACAACAGAAGAATGTCTAAACTATAAATATCTTTTGGAAGTTAAGTTTACGTGAAAACTGCATCATAGCTTCTGAAACTGGGTAACTACATGCAAAATAGAAGTGGGGGAGCAAAACCTGATACCTGGCAACCTGACTTACGGATGGGAGGTTTAAGAAAAGTTAGGTTACAGAGAAGTACTGTGGCTGGTTTGGGATCTAACCCCTGACCCTCGCAGGGCTGTGAGGCCCAAGGTGGTTTCAGCATCCCTTCTCGTTAAGGAGCACGAGTGAGTATGGTGGATCTGGCCTGCTCTATGCACACACTGAGTAGTGCCTAAATTACAATGCAATACAGCACGTTGCTTTACAGCATGAAGGATTAAATTAAGATGTTAAACTGTGGTCTTTTTTTATTGCTTGAGGCACTATCTAGAGAGGTCATCACGGTTATTATGGCCGATGTTGTGGTAAAAATAGGTTTTGTTGAGGGCTGTGTGGAGATGATAGCTATGTGCACAGTAACGGATGCTTTTGTCCTTGCAGTTGTCAGGTTACCAGTCTGATTCATCACGCTGTAGAGTGCGTGGAGCAGAGGATTACAGCCAGGTTTGAGTTCACCTCACTGTCCCCTTCCATAGCCTGTACTTCCATCATTCATCACTCTGTAGAGTGCATGGAGCTTATGCAGAGGATTACAGCCAGGTTTGAGTTCACCTCACTGTCCCCTTCCATAGCCTGTACTTCCATCCATTTGTCAGTGAGGATGGGATGGGTGACAGCATTGAAAACTTTGCTGAAGTCAAGATAAGCAGCACCCACTGCTCCCCTCATGCACCAGCACAGAAAGCTTTCAACTTGGTTAAGCATGATTCCAGTATGAAGAGGTTCCACACATGGTATTTCCCCATCTATCTGAAAAGGTGACTGAAGTAGCTTTTCTGTTACCTTGCTAAAATGCTTCCTAAAATTAGATTTGTAACATATAGGCCACTAATAGAAATTTAATAAAGGCACTATTAATTAATATCTAATCCATAGCAGTTATGCTGAGGTAGATCTTGCTGCTGCCAGGCAGCCTGTAGTGCAGGATCTGCAAATGAGTACGGGTCTGTTAAATACGGGGTGTTGTATGTCAAGGTCTGGAGATCACGGTCCCTATTCTGCCACAGAAATATGGCAGAATTGTCTGCCATCTGGATTGGCACATGGGGATCTCTACTGACCCAATAGCTATTTTTAGTGTCCCTGATAAATCTTCCAGTTAGTGTCATCTTTAGCTCATTTATTTTCATGTCTCCGAAGAAAGAGGCTGATACTTGAGATTTCTTTTCACATGAATCTTTGAATCTCAGACAACCTATTGTAGACATTTGTAGCACAAAATATGAATATATTTTGTAATGAATCTGGGCTTGAGTGAGCCTGCCTTTTCCAGTCTCGCATTGCGGTGATATAAAATACCTGCTTGGCAACAGCTCTGGGAGTTAATAAAGTTTCTGTGGTAAACTATGAGAGGCCTGAGAATTTCAAACTAAAGTTATTGCACCAGTAACTCAGAAAAGCAATTCCTAAAACTCCTGGCACATTTATCCAGAGGGTTAGCAGTAGCACAGAAATGGAAATCACTGTTGAGAGCCACTACATACTTGGAATTAAAATCCATCAGTCTTCTGAAGCTGAGGAGAGCGATTTTCATGACACACAGATGCTTCTGTATTTCATAACCAAAATTAAATCTAGGGTGGTTTTTTACTCCTTTTGTAGGGAAGTTCCTATCCTCTAATCCCTAAAATATACCTAACTTGAGATGACATCAAAAGAAATAATGCACACAGAAGATAGGTATTTAAAATACTCTCTATGCTTTATTTGATTTAATTTCAGTAAAAAGAGATTTATCTGTTTGGGGGAGGAGGGTGGAAAAGGAGTGAGGATGCCGATATCCCCTTCTCAAGCGGGAACCCTGAGTACGGAGGTCAGAAGATGACATGGAAATTAAAATAACTGTAATCAAAAAGTGAAACTTAACAGTCTAGTTTCACGCTGTTGGCAAGGTCTTCACGCGGCCCTTGCTTCGGACATTTCTTTAGGTCCTTAGCATACCTGCCTGTTGGCAGCTTCCTTGCCTGCTGGGAATATTGTCCAGTCCAGCAGAGTGTAATGACACTGTTGTGTCCCTGATGAGATAAACAGCATGTCTGCCTCTGGAGCAAAGAACAGTCTCCTAGCTGGCAGCAGTGTAGGGTCTGCGATTTGGGATCAACCCACGCTTGCAGCAGGCACAAGAGTTGGTTGGTTGGTGTGAATGTCATACACATATGTTGTGATATTTCCTTTCAGAAGTGTGTCCTAAGTGGGTAACATCCGTTTTGGTATACTTCTGGAGAAGGAGGTTCTTGTTATGGGTGCTGGATAAACTGTGTGGTTTCTTTTGGCCAGAGCATATATTCCAGTGGGTTCCCTCCCTCAAAAAAAAAAAACGTCCTGTGCACAGTCCACATACAAGCACAAACCCATAAACCAGGGTGATGGGGATACTTAATGAGGAATCATTTTTATAAGACCAATGAAAAATGTGTTCCCCCTGACCCATTATGTCAAATGGAAATAGTCAGTCTTCCTCAAAAATGTTTAATATTTGTGTTTGAAAGCAATTTAAGGAAACACAGTACACTTGTGTTCTCACCTTTTAAAAACTGCAGCTGGGGTTGTAAAGAGCATTTTCTGACAGGCGTTACTGGAGCCCTGCTGTCTTGTTCTGCTCCAGCTGACCAGTTACAGTACGCTAAAAAGAAATGGGTTTTCCCTGGTGCTGTATTTTTTCCTGTAACACAAGAGAAACATGAAAAAGTGGATTAGTAGTGACTGGGCGGCTTTACAGAATCTCTTGTCTCTGGTCATGTTTATGGTTAGCAAGCAGGCACTGAATAAAGTGGGGTGAAATGGGCTCTGTATCGCTGCCAAAGTATTACACGCCTCTTGGGAAGCAGCCCTTCACAACTGGTGTCAACAACAGCTTTTACTGGCAGCCTGTGCCCAAGGATGAAAGGTAGAAATGGGCCAGAGCGTGTATTAATAAAATACAGGTATTTTATTCCTTAAAGTTTTCCTTGCAGATCAGAATTCCAGCAAGAATACTGGAAAAAGACAAATACTTGTATTTTTACTGTCTGCCTTTAGACATGTCTTGCTGGACGCAGACCATTTGAAGGCTAAATCGGAGGTGATGTGTAAGAGCTGAGGGTCTGGGAGGAGTTCTTGTGCTGGCTGGCAAGGGGTTTCAGGCGGAACAGCAGACCCAGCCGATGACAGGGAGAAGGTGGATGCTAAAGACAGCCAGACCTTGATGTCCTCTAGCATCTCAAAGAGTAAATTAAGCTCATACGGACTTTTTGTTCTCATTTACTCTTGGCAACAAGCAAAGCTGAAGCACTCTTGGAATGTGGATATTTGTCTCCAGGACTGCTAAACCCCAGCTCCTTAGTTTCTGGATTTACTTGCTGGGACGTTTTGTTCGTTTGGGAGGCGGGGGGGAGGGAGTGGGAAGAGGAGCGATGGCAGGTGTGAGTTGTAGCGCTCCCTGCACGTGGAGACACTCCAGCCAGCCGCGTTAGAAGCCAAGCGTGTTACCTCAAGCGGTGACGCAGCCCGGAGAGTTACGGCTGTTGCACAAGCCCCGGAGGCTGGCCTATTGCCTGAGTGACTAAGGGACTTTGCCGGTGAGGAGCAGGAGGAGTGTTATTTAGAGAGGGGGTGCATGTGCGCTACAGACTTCACAGCTTGCCGGGCAGAGAAAGTTAGGCTTCTGTGAGAAATCCAGGAGCACAGACGTGTGAGAGAAGAGAGCAATAAGCTACGATTTAGCTGGGTTTTCCACATCTTATCTGGGTGGAAAACTTGGTGCTTGGAAAGCTTGCTTTTGCAAAATCCATGGGAGGGAAAGGCCCTGACCATGGGGCACCTTGAGGGCTGGGGTGGGAAGCCCAGCAGGACTAGCCACGTGTGGAGCTGCTGCTTTGGGGGATTTGGTCCGTGTAAAGTCGCCTTTCTTACCACTCTTCTCCTTTGTTCCTTCCTCTCGCTGTGTGATGAGACCAGATGGGTGTTGCTTCGAAGGAGAGTCGGACATCTAGAGAAACCATTTCGGATCTCACTGGAGTATGTTGCTAATGGGAACAAGAGCGTAGCAGCTGTGGATTCCTTTGCGATGAAGAACTGCAGTACAGGTAATGTAGTGTATTTTTATTTCCACCTCATAGTCTTTTGATGCTTTTTCGGAGAGGAGCATGATTTCTGAATGTTACAGAACCATCAGGGGATGAAAGCTTCTCATCAAATCAGTTGTTTAAATTTAAAAAAATGAGGGTCACTTTCAGGGAAGAATTTTTTTAATGTTGCCTTAGAAGTTTTTAACTTCTTGAAGGAAAGAAGTTTTGTGGGTTTCGTTTTTGGTTTTTGTTGGTTTGGTTTTTTTTTTTTGAAAGAATTTCTAGGAAAACTTCATTTTGGGAGAACTGAAGCAGTATTTATCCTGCCTTGCCAGATGCCTATCCTGACAACTTCGCTTCCTGCAGGAGAAAGTAGAACAGATGACTGGTTCCTAGACAGATAGCTTGCAAGTCATTTTGATGCTCCTGGTAACAAATCTCAGTTGTTTGTTTTTTTTTTAAACGAAACCAAACAACCAAACCAAAACAAACCCAACAAACTGTGCAAAACTTGATTCTAATAAGGTATGCCTTCCTTGGGCAATGTTCCAAAGCTGTTATTGCTGAGTAACCCTAATAGCCCACTGTAGTGTGTGGAATTTTAATAATTAGCAACCTTAATGGGGGTTACTTTTTTAAATACAAGCTCCGTTATCAATTCAGTTATGTAAATTTAGTGCTTCATGCCAGAAGCAGCTGCGTTTTAGTTCTGCCAGCTTTATGGAGCTTGTGAATCATACTGAAATCTTTAGGTGGCGTGTCAGTGAAGAATATTACTGCTTATAGCACTTAACACATTACCTTTTGTCCATTTTATTTATTTATTTGGGGTACTGCTGAGTTGAGCTGCATGTCCTTCTTTTCAGCCGGTCTAGGACAGGGAAATCTGCTGGAGAACACACATTATTTTGGTTATTTACAGTGCTCTCCACACAGGCCAGTTGTATGCAGTTGTGTTACGGGGTTTATTGCCCTGTCCGTACATAAATGTGGTCTCTAAGCTCCAACAAGGAGCAGCTGACGTGGTTGTGAAGGCACCAGGCGTGTGCAGACAGAATGCAGCTGCTCTGCGCTGATGTACGGGACACAGCTTGGGATCTCTCTAGGGCTGAAAAGAAAGCATTGGCTTCACAAAACAAAAAGGTGAATGGGGCAGAAATCACTCAAATCCACAGTGCTGTGGGAATTCATTGCCATGGATTCTATGACAGACCGCAGGAGATACTCGGCTCCCAGGGAGGTACATGGGTTCCTCTGGGAGCGCTCGAGGGAGAGCCGTAGGTGAGGGACAGCCAGCTGAGTGAATGGATGACGTTGGGGGGGTGATCTCCTACCAGTGCTGGGCACCTCCTACAGATGACAGATGTCAGCTGCTGAGGCTCTTAAGATACATTGTGAGCAGAAGAAGGAACAAACCTCCCATTTTGTTTAGAGATTTGGAGCCATCGGCTACTCCCCTGCTCTGCTGACAGGACACGGTGTATGAAGAAAGCCGCTTGTTCTTTTTTCAGTTGGTTGAAACTGCTAAGCATATTGCACGCAGCTGAAGATGCGGTATTGCATCCGTTCACTAGACAAGGAGGTGGGAATGAGCCACTGAGGGTGGCACCTTAGGCTTGGAGGAAATAGGGAGAGCACTAAATCTAATTTTTCTGCAGCTGTTAGAAGCCTTTGGGCAGCTTAGCTATGTAGGTGCTGCAGCAACACGGTGGTGTCGAAAATATGGGTGGTTTGGGAAAGAAACATCTGAGAAACATTAACAAGCCTGCAGCCTAATTTTTCTAAGTGTTTGAAAGACCATATACACAGTTTAAAAATAAATAAAGGCACATAGACAGTCTTAGGAAATTAGATTAGCATTTCCATAGGTGAATACAGGTTTGGACCTAAATTAGATGCCAACAGGAGCTTGAAGAATGTAGAAGTTTATGGTTGGTATTTCCTTTTGAGCATTGTGGATTACGGTTTTTAAGTTCTTAATCATGGAAAGGATGGGATTTTTATTGCATTTGAACTGGAAAAAAATAACAGCTGATTTCAGATTGAATGGGAATAAAAATTTTAAAAAATTTAATTCAGGTGCTGAAGAAATTATTTTTTGGGTTTTTTTAAATCTAAATTTTAAAATTCTAGAATCACATCCCATTTAACTAAAAATTGTTGAGTGGAAACATAACTCCATCGTTGCAATGTCCTAACTGCACTCTGCATTTCCATTTCTTCATTCAACAATGCAGCAGATTAGAAAGTCAAAGTGATTTGTCACTTGAATATTTTCACATGTCCCAATTTCCATCTTCTAATAATTCTTGATTGGGTTAGCACGATAGCAAACAGGAAAGCCCTTGCAGATTGAGGGGTTTCAATTTGGTTTGGGATTTTTAGGTTTGGATTGGGGTTTTGGGGTTTTTTTGGTTTTTTGGTTGTGTTTTTTTTTTTTTTTGGAGGGGGGAGGTTTCCTTTTTGTGGAGTGGGGTGATTGTTGTTGTTGTTGGTTGGTTGGGTTTTTTTGTTTAAATGCTCAGGGTTGGCCAAAACTGTATTTGGTGCCTCATCATAGCTGTAGTTCATCACTGTTCTCATGCTCTCCATTCTTCAGCCTTAATTCTTTAAGGGCATTTTAAGCACTTGATGTGTGTCGTGTTGAGTTTTTTTACAGAAACTTTCCCTGAACTGTAGGATTAGGATCCAATCAGAAAGCCCCTATAGTCAATAGAAAGGACTTCTATAGGTTTGGTATCAGGACAGTTAACAGGTAGCATTGCCCATCATCCTACATCCAATTGGCTTTCAATTAGTCTTAATTGTGAAGCAGATTGTGTTTGTCAGTGTGTAAAATGCAAACTATTGATTGTCTAATTTTCTTTCTTAAGGCTCACTATTTAAATAAGTGCAATATCCAAGCAAAAAAAAAAAGAGAGAAAATTACAGAGAAGTAATATATTCATTTAATAACATCAGTTAAGAATTTCTTCCTACTACAAGTGAAGTAATTGGTACAGTGGCATTTTATAGTTGATGGTAATTTCTAGTAATAAAAATAGAGTTCATTTCCTAAGTAATGTATTGACTTATTAATGATATTTAATGGGTTTCTTACTGATTTTTTATTGCAGTTGTAAATGAATTAATTTGCTAACTTATTTCCAAAAGTCTTAATTAAAGTACTTAAGCACAAGTAAATGACAAGACATTGTTTTACTTAGCAGTGTTCGATTTACCAGTTCTAAGTAACTTTTTAAGTAAGGGGCGTGGAGATTGAATGCTTCTAAAATGCGTTAAAGGTTTAATGATGCTCCAAGGCTGTTAAAAGTGGTTATTTCAGACACTCAGCCTGTCCAAGAGGAAGCACTTAGCTTTCAAGTTTTCAAGCTCAGTAAGCAACATAAAAAACCATATTTATTTTGGAGAGGGGAGATACTGTGTGTTGTTGATTAAGTTAATGTTTCTGTCCACTCAGCAATAGCTTTTTTCAGTAGATACTGAAAGTACATAGAAATGCACTCATTACCTTCAAAGCTGGAAAGTAGTTGGTTCTGTAACGATCTTATGGCTATAATATGCATGCAAATTTCTGACAGTTGAAGCTAAGGTTGTACTAAAAGCAAAATCCCTGATCCACAGCAGAGGACCTCTCAAGAAAGAAAAAAAAATTGAAAACTTAAAAGTGATTTTACTGGAAAAAGAGATAGTGAGGGAAGAGTAAGAATATGGACTTGCAACATGTATGAAGAAATATGAGCATCTGCCAGATAGAATTTTTCATGATTCTGTTTGATAAATAGTCTAGCAGCGCATTTATGAATCAACTGCAGGAAATCAATAAGGGCTTTCTCCAAACAGGATTACTTAGTATCTGAATCATTACTAAAATGATGGTTTTGTGTATTCAGACAAAACCTGAATATGTATCACTTCAGTTTTCCCACGTATGCTCACTTTCTGCAGTTTGTCTTGCAAATTAATTTGCTGACAGGATGTTGTGGTTAGCTGAATTTAATGAAATACCAGTGAGCCCCTTTTCAAAATGAGTTCTTGATGCTTCCTACTGGAAAATTGCCTAGAAGAGTTAACCTCTTCCAAACTGAGAATTGAAATAATGCCAGCGTATCCGATAGAATTGTAGAACAGCCCAGGTTGGAAGGGACCTTGAAAGACCATCTGGTCCAATCTTTCATGGGAAATGGGGGGCCTAGATGAGATTATCTAGCACTCTGACCAGCTGCATCTTGAAAACCTCCAGCGATGAGAATCATTCCAGTGATTCTTTGTTCTCGCTGTAAAAAATTTAAACACGGGTTTCTAATTGAAGTACCACATGAAACACAGCTAATTTCGATGTTAATAATTAATCAATTTTTAAAAATTTATAACTTTAAATTTTACTTGAGTAAAATTGCAAGATGTTTACAGACAATTTATTAAGCAACTAACTTAATTGTGTCGATATTTCTTAGTTACTCATTTGCTTAGTTGCAATTATGGGACGTTGAAGAGAGGACATGTACCTTCAGTGAAACCAACCATGTCATCTGACATGGCCTGGAGATCCACTGCTGCCCAGGAATTCAGGAGAATGGGTGAACAGAACAGTGAGCACAGTCGGTATGGTGCCGTTGTTGTAACACTGAAAAATAGACGTGATTATAAAATAAAAAAAGTACTCAAGTTTCAGAAGCAATTGTCTCTATTTGAGGTTTAAAACCAACATTTGCCATAATACTTCCTTGGCTTATCCAGGCAAATTTTGTGCAAAGGAAGCTGGAGTATTTCCTTTGGCATTAATGCCATGGTTATGGAGCTTACCCAAGTTAGAGGATAGATCCAGAGTTAATTGAAGTCAATGGAAATTATTCAGTATGTTTGGATTAAGTTCTGAGTATCCTTCATTTAAAAAAAGAATTAGGCAGATTGACTGCATTTTCCTCAGAGTGGCCTGTGCTATTTATACAATTCCACTGAGCTGTTTTCCCGTGGATCTAATTTCACTAAGTAGGCACTCGGAAAAGCCTCACTATTTTAAGAATATTTGCCTCCAAATGCTTTGGCAACCACCTTCCTCCCTGTTCACCTCTGCTCCCCCCATGAGGTATGCCTGATTATTCTGACTTGAGGTTGTGTGCCAAAACCCATCTCTAACCTGCCAGTGTTTTAATCCTGGAGGGATCTTGTGTTGGAGGGAAAGCTGCTTCACAGATGAGTGTGGTGGCTGTAGCGAACTTAAATCATTTTAAGGTAATTCCAAAGTGAAAATTATTTCGCTTGCGGTTTGTGCCCATTTAAGTAAAATAAATTTAATGCACTTGTTATGGGGCTTATCTCTGTTTTCATTTTTCATTTTCATCTTTTTAAAATTAGGTTATAGTAATGCTAGGAATAAAAAATTAAGCAAATTTAGTCTTAATATTGCTTCTAGAAAAGGCACAGTAACTCAATTAGTGGTAGAGTAGCTTCTTACAGTAATGAATTAGTGATTATGCATTTCTGTTGCTGACTGTGAACACCTACTTCTTGTGGAGCCAAATTTAGACAGTGATGGTGATGTTAAATAATTTAATCTATTTAGAACATTAGTGTACTCACCGAAGGGGAGGGGGGATGAACCCGACTATCTAAAGCATTCGGTTTGATAGGTCTGTTGTGCCAGTGTGTTGGTAAGTGGGACCTAGTGTGCTGCTGTTTTGTTTAGTGATCAACTGATGATATATATTTGGAGTTTTAAGATATGAGGCAGGAGGTATAAAGAAATACTTCAGATGATGTAATAATGCTCGTAAAACTGGTCTTTAAAATGGATGCATTCATACAGAAGGTGGAAAGGCTGGAATCTGCCACCGCCGGACCGAACGTGGGTGTTTCTTAGACAAAGTTACTCTCTTACCAGAGTGGGCAGGCTCATCGACTCTAATTGAAAAAAGGTTAGGTGATTCGGGCTAAGAAACAGAATTGAGAAATCTCAGCCTTTCAAATCCGAAGCTTTAAGAATCCGAAGAGAAGGGCCTGCTAAGAAGAGGTCACAGAGACTGCTCAGGAGACACTGCCAATCCCTCAGTTCCCCTGCAAATGTTGGCAGTTGTGGGTCTTAAGTACTTTTTAACACCTTGAAGAATTGGCCAATACATTATCATTTTAATGCTGTATATGATTTTTATCCTGACCTTCTCCCTTAATTAAGGCTTATTTCAACAGGGGAGCCATTGATTCAGTGAAAGAAAATGAACTCTGTAATCTGCTCTCCCCAAATTGAACTTATTTTTATTACTATTAATTGCTGCCACTTAGTTCTTGTGATGTTTTAACTGCTTGGATTTATTGAAACAATCATAAGATTCACTATTATCACCTGAGAAATGGGGAGGACAATGATGATTTACAGATGACCCAGTGATTTTAAACCAGTAGTACTCCAGATTCAAAGATTTATGCCAGCTGATTCCATTGTGTAAGTAGGTGACGGTCTTTCTCTCTCCATAATAAACCCCCACATTTTCAGAAGACTGCCAGCCTGTAACAGAGGGATGCAGAACCTTGATTTTGCTAGAAGAAAGCCAGGAGTAGCTTTGCTCTGAGTTTTGTTTTATATAGACCCATGAAGTTCCCTGTTAGCTGTAGGAAAGGCTTTTGATTTACACAGGACCGCTGTTCGAAGATGTTAAGACCTGGCTACGCGACTTGATTCATGTTTGTGAAGAATTACAGTGGTCTTTGAGAAGGGGTGAGAGACTGCGGGGAAGCTGAGAAAGCCAGAACAGAAGAGGGAGGTGATCAAGCAGAAAGGATAGGAGTCAGACTGCGTGAGCAAAGGAAGAAACGAAAGAGGGAGAGATGGCGATAAACCGGCAACACTGAGAACAAATGACAGGGTACCAGGCAGGAATAATTGGTCTAGATAATGAAAACGATTAAAGAGTTTGACCGGTTAGAAAGTGATTGGAATAAACATTTACAATCCAATTAATTAAGTACAGCAATCAAACTTCATCAGATAGCTGCTCAGTCAACCTGACGGAACAGACTAGATGGGTAATCTGTTGAACTGGCAAAGAAACCAAGTGAGACTGAGGGAAATTCAGCGGATTGTGAAAATTGAATGAAAGGTGAAAGGATGAATCAACATGTGAAACTGCAAAGACAAAAGTGTGGATGTTCAGGTGGAAGCTAGTCCTGTTTTCTGGCATGTCTCAGAAGAGCCCAAAGGGCAGTGGTGAGCAAAATCATTTTTGGAAGATGAACAAGAACGAGAAGATGGGACAAGACGGAAAGGAGATTTTCTGGGTGCGCTTCCAGGTTGTAGAAGACAAAATGATGTCAGCAGCAAGAACCTTATTTTTTTCAAAGCCTGCATAGTATCATACACACCAACGCTGGGTTCTGAGGTACCGCTGCTCTGTAGTGGTGCAGCACATGCAAGATTGAGAAAAGGTGTAATTCCTCCTCCTTTACCACAGTGGAGGCTTCTTTAGATCTTGCTCGAGGCAATTCTATACCTCAGGGCTTATCTTCTGAAGTATTCAACTTCAGCTCTTTTTCTCTGTCTGAGAGGTCTCATTGCAAATCCGCCCTGGTCTTGCTATGAGATCCTGTCCAGCTCTTCACTTTTCTTTTCCCAAACCTTCCCCTTTCTGCCTCAGGGAGCCCTGGTTGTTTTGTCCTGCTGTTCTGTTTCTGCATGACTTACTGCAGCCAGCTTTCTTAGCAAACCAATTGCTGCACCAAACCCCAGACGTTGTTTAATAATTCTGGGCTGTATCTAGCGTGGGAGAGGTGTGGCAGGTTGACGGATACCTTAAAGGAGACACTCTGCAGTAGAAAACTAAAACCAAAAAGCCCTGACCTTGTTCATTACAAATCAAATCCATAACACGTAAATAGAAGTGCCAACTGACTAAACTTGATGCATCGATTTTTCCCTGAAAATTTTTTTTCCCTGAATCTGTAATGGGGAACCGGAGTTTTCTGGAAAGGCATGCCCTTTCAGATGGTGAGACTCCTTTATGCTGTATCTGGAAACCTGCACGTCAGAGTCTCGGTCAGGATCATTAAACCTCTGTGCTGCGATTCTTTTGAAGTCTTGCAAAACGCAGAGGGAGAGAGGGAACTTTCAAAAGCTGCCAAGTGACTTAGGAGCACAAATTAATGGGAACTGTGCTCCTTAGTCTCACAGGACTTTTCAAAAATCCCATCGTCACTGAATTGTAGTGCGGCATGCCTTCCAGCTGTGAGGATGAGAAAGGACAGGCTGTGCACAGGGCTTCCATGGAGGCAGCTTTACGGAGTACCTCCATAAATGAGGCATACAGGGCCTTTATGAATCGAGCCTTTGAAAGCCCTGCTGGTAAGGCGTATTGATCCAGAAGTCACGCGCGGATGGCAAGATCTTAAATTACCAGTCAGATTTTATTACATGAAAGAAATTTTAAGAATACGTTTTCCCCTCTTATCTAAATGATTTCCAGCTGAAGTGCTGGAGTTTTGTACAACTGGGAGGTTGCAAGCCCTTAAATGACTCGGCTGGATTCTGGGTCCAATTCCATGTTGGAGTGTATTGTTCATGGGGCATGACTGATGGTGTATCAGCAAACTTGTAAGCAAAATGAGAGGTGTGGAAATCAGATCCGCAAGGAAATGTAATATAGTCAACTCTTAGAGACATTTGTCATGTTCCAAACATAATATCAACGGTGGATTTTTTATTTGATGTGAACAAAGATGAGCAAAGCAACTATTTTGATACCTCAAAACTTTGGGGTATCTGTGTCTGAGAGGCAATCTGTCTGGTTCTGTGAGATGATGGGTTGTGGCATACTGGGATCTAAGCTGTTTGGGTTGATTTGTGTGAGCGACAACGTAGAGCAAATGATTTTGCAGAGACTACAGCAGTGAATATTCCGCGCACTTAAACCTAAATTATGTACTGGATTTTTAAGGCGTCATTTAGAGCTGTAAGCAACAACTGCATAAATCCAGCATCATGTTAGACAGTATAAAAAAAGATAAATATTTAAAAGATGAAATTTCATTATTTCTGTAACGTTATCAGTGTTCCTATTGATTTATGGAAAGTCCCTGCTGATTCTTTAATCGCCTCATGGTGTAACAGTGTATGTACATGTGTTTATGAGCATATGTTAATGAAACAGTAGCAAAAAGAAAGCAATCACTCTACAATCAAAACCACTAAGTGTAAAGTTTTGGCAACACACTCATCGGGCACTTTTATTGTACACATCAGTAACGAAACAGTAGTAAAGTGACTCACCTTCCTACAGAAATTGCCAGGTGGCTCAGGCAGCAAAGTAATGGAAGTATTTACTGCAGGCAAGCTATTTCCCAAAGTAAAGGGGGTGAAGTGACAACTGTGAAGTTACTGGGGTGGAGCTTCTGCAGGTGAAAGTTGTAAAGCACACTGAGCATCATCCCATTAGTTGTTGGAGCTTTGGCTGCTTGCGTCAGCTGAAAATCGGTCCCTACGTATTTATCAAAGCTTTTGGAAAAGGAGGGAGGAGGCTAAGAAGAGGCTCGGTAGGAGCATCGCTGATTTGGGCTTCTGTGTCTTTGTCACTGCTGGGCTCTTCAAAGAGAGTGCAAGAGTTTGGTTTGGAAAACAGAAGACTCAGGTGTAAATTACAGTAAGCTGTTCCTTCCTTGTTGGTAAAGGAGGGTGGAGCTGATGCTTAGTGTTTCTAATGATACTAATTACTATAAAGTTACATCAATTTTTTTTTTTAATTGGATTGCAAAGTAAGTTTTGTATGAAGTATATTTTCTAAAAGTATAGCTTACAACTGACAAATGAGGAATATAAAATAACCTTTTCTATCATATGCTAGGAAAAGGTTCTACTCCAAGAGATGTATGACTGCTCATCTTTGCACAGAGTGCTTTGCAGTGGTCTCCCATGCTTACAGTGTTTGTCTTCTGTTTTCTTCTAATTTCATTTTTGGAGCACCTCCAACTTCCCCTGCTCCCAAGTGAAATCGGGCTATTTCTCACGTTTGGACAGGCCTATTTCTCCTCTTTATCTTCCCTTTTAGTCATAAAACATCCCTGCCTATGTAATATCATCATGAAGCCTTTAGGGCAATTATTACTCCATTATTAGTTTATATGGTAGCAAATAGTCTTCATCTTAATTGTTGATTTGTAGAAAGTGGGCTAATTTGTGTATTCATGTAGCTCCCTTTAAATGATAATAAATGTGCTTCTAGGTGCTGCTTCTGTCACTCGCAGTACCAGACGTCAGCAGTGCCAGTAATGCATTACAGTTGTCTTTCTCCAGTATAATAACACTCAGAGCATTCTCTGGTTTGTGTTATTTTTTGTATTTTCAAGTAAACAGTTCATGCCTTTCCTGGACAATTAGGGTAATTGCCCTAATGAAACCGAAATGTCATGACCGGGCAGGATGCCACCGAACGGTAGTCAGTTGTGCAAAGTTCCTCTCCCTACACTGCAAGCCCACGGTGATACTGCCCTGTAAATGCTGCAGAGGAGTTTATACTGCTTCCACGTACGCACATTGCTGTGCCTCCTCAGAGCAGGACTCCAGGAGGGTCTGGCCTGTGCTGTGCACTGAGTACAAGTGAAGGACAAAGAAATTAGATTGTGAATTCCTTAGCATAAATGCAAAGGCAAGCGGCAACAGATGAATAAAGATGACCAAAGCCCTTTGGCTGGTCCACGCTGAGTGTGCATTAGATTAGCTGCCACCTGGGATGGAATTAGTTGGGAGGAAATGGAAACAATTTTAAATAGCCCTCTCATCGATCTCAGGAACGAGGGAGAAGCAGTGAGTGAACAGCCCATTTGGGGCAGCAGCAGGTAGCTGGCAATTTACTGGTGCATCTCTAACAAGTTTAAGTTGAGGGATTTGACTGATGAAATGTGAAAGAGTAGCCTTGCTGTCAGCTTTGAGTTTTAGTTGATGCTAGGCATTGCCTAAGCTGCGACTGTGTTGGTGTAATTAAGCGCTGTCTCTGGGGACTCCTCTTTAGAAAATAGCACTCGTTCTGAAACTTGCTGGGGCCGAGAGCTTGGTCATGGCAGAGCTTCGCTGTTTGCCTAAGGAATCTTGCTGTACTTGTGTGGGTTTTTCTGAGTGCCAAGTGTTCATAAAGAGTGCATAAGAAAGGCATTAGATGAAATGAAGGCAGTTTATTTTCCAGCTTACAAAGCCAAGCAATGGACTTGTCCCTTTCTCCTTATTTCTGTGTCATAACAGTGTACAGGAGACGTCTTTTTTTTAACACATCTACATTCTGCTGATGCCGGCTGCGTTTTTTAGCATTTGAGAAAAGGGCAGAAAATATTTTTGGTGGACAGGAATCAAAAAAAACCCCAAAATCTCCTAAACTCCAGCTTACAAAACTAATTTCCAAGCAGTTAAACACGATTTTCAGTCTAGACCTCAACTGAACTGTCAGGGAATAAAATCTGTATAATAAACCAGTCATCTAGCTCATGACATCATGGAATTAAATCTCCCTAGGCAAGATTTAGTTCAGACACTCTGATGCTTTGCTGTATGAAGTTAGACAAGGTGGTATTCATCTTTCGTGACTTCAGCTATCAGAAAGTTAGGCATCTTGTCAAAGCAAGTCTCTAGGGTCTCTCTGTTGACTACAGAGAGAACAAGAGGCACTTCAGAGAGCAATTCATTCCACCTTTAACATCATGGCATCATCAGAGTGTCAGAAAGGGGACAATGCTTTGCTTGAAGAATTGTGGCCTGGAATTTCTAACAGAACTATCCTTTTCAAGCCAGCAGGTGCTTTAATACCTATAATCTATAAAGTCTGCCCACCAATTCCTCACTTTGGAATGAAGAGTGTCAGGCAAGGAACCTTTAACAAACGAATTCTCTATTGAACATCTTCAGCGCTCACTGGTTAGCACGCTAGATAAATCATTTTGCAGTAATTATTTTGCAGGAGTTTATTCAGAGTCTGTTAGGATAAACCCTGAAAAAAATTAAATGGCTGCTGACTGCAAGATTAATAGTGCTATCCAGGAATACTTTACAATACCAGCATTACCAACAGAAGCTTCATCCGTGCAGCTTTGACAGGAGGCTTCCAGTCAGACCTAGAAACCTCTCTGCCCTAAAAACACCAGCTGTTCTGGGAAACCTGTGTAACTTATAAACCAGAAATCAGCCCTGGGCTTTTACCCTCTGTAGATGTTTTATGACTGGATCTAGAAAAGAAGGTGTATTTCTGGGAAAATTAAGAAAAAAACCAAAAACACAAACACAGTCCTTTCACACAGAACATTCAGGTACAGGAGTGGTTTGTCAGAAGTAAAGTGGTTGTTGGTAGAAGCAGAGTTACAGCCAAGAGCCTTCTAATGGAGCCCTGTAGATCATATTGCCTCTCTGCATCCTCACAAGATCACTTATATGTAAAAGCTTTGATTTTTTGTTGTTGGCTGCATTCCTTTATGGGAGGCCTCAAAGAAGGGTTTTTGAAAAATCTACTTAAATTGAGTTGCATTTGGATATTGGATGCCATGCTGCTTTCCAAAGAGTGGTAATAGAAGATCCACATTATTTTTTCAGTTACTTCCTTACCAGTAGGTGTAATTCCCTCTCTTGCATTATCTTGTTTATTTTTATTACCCTTGTGAATGACTCTGTCACTTCTGTTTAAGCAGAAGCGGTAACTCAATCCCTTAATAAAGCCTTGGACAGCATTGCTTCTAAATGAGGTTAAGATCTATATTATATGCAGCATTTGCCTGGAACTTTAATTCATCCTGCTTCGGCAAGGATATCTGGTTACATTCGGGAGTTAGTAATTTTAAATCCAGTTCCTGGAGATCATTGAGTTCTAGCCTGAATTTCAACTGACAGGACTTCTTAGGCATGATATACCATTAAGTCGTGTCAGGGAATTTCTATTCCATTACATTAGTGTAATCGATGTTTCTTCTTTATCAGAAGAATTTCAAACAGGGTTTGGGTTTTTTTCTGGACAGAGTATTGTCTCCTTTTTTTGTTGCTGTTATACGTGTGATGTGTTTTAATAATGTTAAAAGCTGTTCTGCAAAAAAGCTGCTATGATTTCCTGTACATGAACACACCCTTTTATCTCCATCTCTGATTTAAAGTGAGGTCCCTCTTGTGCAGTTCTAAACTGAGGCAGAATTTCCTCTGAACTTGAGCATACTTGCAGTCGCTTTTTTCCATTCTCCTTGGTTTAGAAGCAGACTTGAGCTGCTATCTTAGATAAAGACCAGGCTGTGCTTAGGAGTTTTCCCAAAGCTGCAGAGGTAACGGGAGTTAGCAGTCTGATGTTCTGCAGTATGCCCCCTTTAAAAAAAAGGGAAGGGAAATACTCCCGCTTCCATAAATTGCTTTGCGTGGAATAGTAAGAATACTCTCATGTATCAGAAGTATCTCACGGTTTTTAGAAGTGACTAGAGTGCAGCTGCTGAGTTGCTCCTCCACCCTGTAGCACCACCGTGCTGTAGCTTTGCTCCTCTCGCTTTTAAGCGGGTTGCAAGAGCCTGCGAGATGTTTTAATGCAGCCCAGGGAGCAGCTGCCATTTGAAAGTGAGACAGGTTAACGTGAAATCCTTGAGTAGGTAAGAACTGTTGTTCTGGTCTCACCTGTCTGACTTTGCCTGAAATGAATTAAGGAGTACTTCCACATGCTGCTTCCTCAGCGGATCAGGAGGCAAAGCGGTCCTGAACAGATGGAGGCAATAACCTCTCCTGCCATTGCAGCTGGGGGAGGATGCCTGCCTGCAACCAAAGGGACTTACCTGTAGCACAGCCACAAATGATGCCAGGATCTCGGTACAGTCCAGTTTCACTCATTAGTGTTGACAGCTGTGAGCTGAAGCGCTGCTGCAAAGGCAAGAGCCTTGTACTGCCTGGGATTTGCAGAGGGAATACCTTCACCTCGTGAATTTGTGACTGGATGGTTGAAAGTACTTGGGGTCTGATGGCTTGTGGAGAGTAACATCCGCAGAAAAGCTTGAGAGGGACTCTGCCTTGTCTGCGTTAGTTGGGTCAAATACTTAGATCTCAGGGCCCTTCTGTGGCATTTCTCCCTGCAGTTTCTTCAAGCAGCAGATCTGTATCGAATTGAGTATCGCCAGAACTCGAAGGTGGGTAGTTCTTGAAAGCACCTTTTTGGAGAAATAATTCACATTTCTAACGCATCTCTCTGCTTTCAAATGCTTCTCCACGCAGGAGCAGCAGCTTGGCTCCAGACTCGGTGCTGGTAGGTTTCTGTTGCTATTTTCCACTACAATGAAAAGCAATTTCCACTTGAATTTTGGAAATCTGAGCAGTTAAAATAGTATCAAGTACTCCAGTGACAAAGTCTGGAAGTAATTTTGGTCAGAAATTTAAAGCCTCTGTTCATAATCTCATCCTGAAACTGTAATAGATACTCAGTGCTTCATCTACAGAAAATTTAGCAACTTAAACAGCATCAAAAATTGTTTGACACCACATATACGTTGCTGACTGAAGTTAGTGATTTATAACATTGCATGTGAGATGTTAGTATCTAATTTACTGCATTAATCAGTGAATGCCAAATCGGTTTGCAGATTGCATGTGGATCAGTTTAATCTGTCACCTTAATTGTCAGTGAAATTTTTAATATTGAGTTTACATTAGCTGTTTTCTGTGCTGCTTCTCCCTGAGAAAGCAAGAGCAGCGTGATACCTCCACACTGCTCACGTGAAACTGCAGGCTTCGTCGTTACTGTTCACTGCTCTCCCACTCTGAGGTTCCCTGTGTTTTGCTAATATTTGCACATTTCAAAACATGCCAAATGGAGCAACTGTTGTCAGTCCTGTCAGCGCTAACACGGTAAAACGTTGTCGCTTCGGTGCACTGAGTGACAGGGGACAGGACCGGGCTGAAATGACCCAGGGCTTCCTCCGACAGATGCTGCATTAGCATGTGGCAACGAGTCCGGTGACTCTGCCATCCTCCGTGCTGGTGATTGGCATTTAGTGATGCACTCGGCATAGCCATTCACTTGAGAGCCTCCGTGCGTTGTTACGCCAGGGTAAGCAGCACCTACGTTTTTATTCTGGGTTTGTTACAAATGCAACTTCAGTAGGACGAACCTGTCCCAAATTCTGGTCAAACTGAGTGTTTTCACCAAAATAAATGAAAGGCTGAGACAGGGGAGGGGAGAAACTAAATCTTAGCACCTTTTCCTTGGACTTTAGGGTTTGGGTTTTTTTTTTTTAAACTATGTAAAAACCATAAGGGAAGGATGAAATATCCAAAATGAAACAAATATTGAACAAGTTTCCTGGAGCTAACCAATATTTTATTTCGGGTCAAATAAAACCTTTTGGACTAAATGCTGAGCAAAATTTTTTCTTCCGCAGGGGACATTTTCCTTTTAGACAGCTCTTAAAAATGAGGGGGGCTGGGGTTGGTTCAGACAAAATGTGCTATTCACACAGTGCTAGTTCTGAGCAATAGCGAGGCCACATATTCCCCCCAGAGTGTTATTTCTTCCTGTCATGGGTAGCGAGATGGAACCTTGAAGGAGTGAAGAGACTTGTCCAGGGTCACGGTGTAAGAGCCAATTTGGAAATCCTGACTGTCGGATTCCATATTTGATAGGCAGCGTTTCTGAAGGTGGCTTGCTGGCGTTTGAAGGCCCCTGCACGCACACATGGAGTGCTGGTTTGAAGTGCCTCAAAAAGTGACGCTGGAATGCTGTGTTTTGGCTGTTTTGTGCTCAGTCCTTGGTTATTTAATTTTTTCTTCCCTTTGTTTGGGTTCTGGGAAGAAGATGCCGGGCTTTTTATTTCTGAGGCTACACTGAATGAGCTGATAACCTAGTCATGATCTGCCTGGAAAAGGCCCAGCGAGTGCATCGAGATACCTTTCGCTTCTACTTTTTGTTAGGAGAGACCAAGCAGGTTGTCCAGAGACCTTTCCAGCTGGATTGTCCCCGGACTGAACAGGAGAGGGAGGTAAAATGGACTTAGGGTGGACAAGTTCTTGCATTGCAGAGAAAACTTGAACTGCTACTGTCTGTGCTGAAACTGCTTCACACACAGGGGGACAGTAATTCGGGTTTGCCACCCTGCTTTGCCAGCCCTTGGTTTGCCGTGCTCTCCTGCTGTTCCGCTGAAGGCAGCGGCAGCTGCCCGTGAAGACCCGGCTGCCATGGGCGCAGGGGCCGCTGAGCTTTCCGATTATCTGACCGCCTGTGGGACAGTACGTCGCTGATTTTATCCATGTTAGATGCTAGGGCAAGGCACTTTTATCATCTTTGTGATACCTCGTTGACAGACTGCTTAAAATTATATTACTCACTAAAAAGCAGCAGTAATTATCTGTGGGATGGGAAGGAAGGGCATGGTCGGAGTCGAGCTGAGAGCCTTTACTGTAACTACTGCCACGTAAGAGTCCTGCTGCTGTTTATCAAGAAACCCTGGAGAAGGAGGCAAGGCATTTTTCCTGGTTTAAGTAAAAATTCAAGGACAGTTGATTTTGTTGATAGTGTTTCACCAAGCTTTCTGAATGTAGATTCTTGGTGGCTGTGGGTTACATTCCAGGCTTTGAGGAACCGTGGTGATGAGAGTGGTTGGCTGGTGAACTGCATCTGCTTCCCATTAAGTTAAATCCCTGTGAGGGCTGGAATTGGCTGGAACTGGAACTAAGGAAGAAGTTCTTCACTAAGGAAGAAGTTCTTCACCGAAAGGGTTATCACACAGTGGAACAGGCTGCCCAAGGAGGTGGTGGAGTCACCATCCCTGGATGTGTTTAAGAGACGGGTGGATGAGGTGCTGAGAGATATGGTTTAGTGGCGGACAGATACGGTTGGACTGGATGATCTCTAAGGTCTTTTCCAACCCAGTGATTCTATGATTCTATGAATTCAGGTTTTTTAACTATTCTCTTCGTATAAATTATATAGCAGGTATTTAACACTTTTGCACTTGGTATAACTTGGCTGGACCATGGAGGGGACGACGGGCAGTTTAGGATGAATGGAAGTACAAGTACAGAGCAACCGGTGGATCATAGTAAAACCAGGAAGAGTGAGTGTTCCCTAAGATGCCTGACCTCGCCAAGATGGCCACCGCTCAGAGAGAGGGCTTGATGAAAATTAATGTTGATCATTATTTGGTCTTTTTAGTTGATACTTCAACACCAAGTGTAGACACATGTAAATGTAAAGTATATTTTAGGTCTCCCCTAGGCCGTTTTATGGCCAAAAGAAAGTTTGGTGTTGTTTGGGGTTTTTTTATTATTATTATTCAGGGTGTTTGTGCAGTTTGTGCTGTTGGGTGAATCCTGTCCAGTACAACTTGTTAACTGTAACTCTCTCCTAAATTGATTGGGGGTGCAAGTCCAATGTTTCCTTTGAACTGTGGCACATCCCACTAGATCTTTGGTGGAGAGTATACTGAATTTCATTATTACCTGAAAATAGCTTATATTTCTTTTTTCTTAGTTCCTCATATGCCTAATTGTTTTTGATTCCTCCAAGTCAGTCAGAATACTATGCATGTATGGCTGGGTTGGGTTCTGTATGTCATTTCCATTTGCTCTGCTCCTCTTTCTGGACCTTTCCATAAATCTTCCTGAGTAGTGTATTACCCCAGTTTGCCACAAAACCAAACTTACCCCTTCTACTCTGCAGCAGGACAAGCAACCCCTGTTTCACATTCTCATGTTATGACTTGTTTTGTACCCAAATGTTTCTGTTTGCTAGGTCTTGATGAAGAATGAGCAGTAAGCTGCGTGTCCTCCTACTTCTGTATTTTGTATAATGAATCGTTTTGCAGTTATAAAAGATTTAGTTATAAAGGATTTGTCTGCCAAGAAGTACATTTGCATTGTATAAATAGATTTATCTAGAGTCAACAAGGTGTCACGCTTTGCTGAAACCTACCCAGCTGGGAAGAGCATTTTACATAATAACAGCAGTAGTAGACTTGTGAGAATTTAATACTATTGCTTAGAGTAGTTAAGAGATTAATTAGCGGCCAACTGAATCTGTTATGAAAATGGGGGGAAGAGGGATTGGAAGAACTTCGAAAGGGAGCTTGCACTCAGCAGAAGGCCTGTTGCCAAAGTGGATATAAAGGAATGTTTTGTGTTGGCATACATTTTATGGTGCCAAATTTGAAGATGAGAACTGTAAAAGAAATTACTGTCAGTTCTGAGTAATTGTGTAAAATCTTCTGCGAGTTTGATTGCAGAGTCTACTTATTTAAGGACATATATCTTAAGGAAAACCTAGAGTCTTAGGGAGAGACATTAGACATGTTCTGTCTCATTGATCTGCCTTTACACCTAACAACTCTTTTGTTAAAATTCTTATCACAGAATTAGAAACTTTTAGAAGTCCTTTTAATATTACTTAACATTTGCCTAGCTATTTTACTGTGGCTAGCAGCCCACAGGCATCTCATGCTCCGGGCATGGCAATTCTGAGTATTGATATTAGGTTACTCTTATACCATTCTCTCTGCATCTCAGGTTATGTTTGGGAAAGCAATCTTGCATGGAAAGCATTAACTAAAGTGTCTTTTAGCATCCCACAAGACAGTAGAGAGACTGTATGAAACCCAGGGCATCATCCTGAAATTGCAGTGTCATCCCTTCTTGTGTTTTTCCCCTAAAGCCTTCGGTACGTACCTTGGCTTACACAGAGCTCATCACTGGTTCTTTATTTTCTGTAAGCATTCCCAGTTCGAATGTCTTCCACTTGTCCGAAGGTTATTAGACATCCTCTGGCAGAGACATGGATGGAAAGGACTCCGTAAAGGAGTCCTTCTCCAGGCTTTTTTTGATGCTGAGGGCCATTGACCTTCAGCAGCCTTGTTCCTGGGATGATCATTCAAGTGTAGCTAGGCCTTGCAGCACAGCCTGATAGACAAGAGCAAAGAACTTCTCCCTGCCTTTGGGCTGGCACCAGAGCACTGAGATGCAGGCAGTCTTCCGTGCGTTCAGCTGGAAGAGTCACCAGTGACTCATAGCATCCACCCACGTGCTGATGTTCGGGGGGGTGTGGAGGTAGGGCAACACTGCAGCCTCCCCTTCTGCTTCCCTAGGGCTGAAGGCTGGATAGCCTCCACCCACGTTACGTCTGTCCCAGTGGCAAACTTGTTACGTGTCACCAGTACTGTTGCTCTCCCTCACAGCAAGTGCTCCTGTGCAATTGAATTCTGCTTATGCTTTGAGTTTTTGAGGTATTGTTGCTCAGTTTTCGAACAAAGTGGAAAATAGCTCCTTGATGGCAATTTGTTGCGCTTACACAACTGCGCAGTTTTGCAGAGGTTGGCAAATTGGAGAGGGGCACGACATGAAGCTTTCTTCCCCAGCAAGCTTCTGCTTCTGCCTGGAACAACCGTTGCTGTTCCGCCGCAGGGCCACCGCTTCACACAGTCAAGCGCTCGGCTGTGATGTGGGGATGCGTTCCTGCACCCTGCTGAAAGGGACCACACAGGCATCCTTGTGATGATGCTGATTTGCAATATCCCACCCATCTCCCCCAGCTACTGCTCTGCAGTAAGGCCATAAACCTTAATTCGGTACTGCTGACAGCTAAAGGAGAGATACTGCTTTAAGCAGTTACAGAAGCAGAATTGCATTTTAGAAATGAAAAATATGATTCCTATCTGAAACGATGTTTGAATACAATTAAGTGTCATACCTCTGTGTTTTCCATGACAAGGCGTACAAATGTACCCCTGTTGACTGGCTTGGCAGTGCTAAAAGCACGTGACTGAGAGATTCCCTACTACTGCAGGGTTCAGAGAGAGGTTATATCTGACCTGTGTGGAATTAGCTCTTGGTGAGCCAAGCAATATTCTCCAGTCTCTCCTTTCTGTGGCTTTTTTCTTGGATCTGGGCAGCTTCAGTCCAACCAGTAGAGGTTGGGAAGGGAGTCAGACTGGTTTGGGCAATTTACACTCTCATTTCATTATTTGACATTGTTTGGTGTGTGCCTTAGTTTCCTTAAAATGTTAGTGATGGTTTTCTTGATGTGGTGTTTTAAAGAAATAAGAATGGAAAAAAAACCCCACTGTGTGTAGTGGCAGTGCTGGTTGTGCTTGGAATTGGGGAGCCTGAACAAGCAAAGGTAAAATTTACTTGAGTAATTGGAAGTGGACTTGAACCCAGCCTTCTAGGAAGCAATCTGTGAAAAATTACATGTATTTCCTTTCTAATCAACTCTTTTAGGGTTTACCCCAAAGAGGCATGCGTGAAGTTCAGAAGAACTGTTTTCATGAGCTGCTTCCTGTAGCCTTGTTCTCTTTCATATTCAGTTCCATGTCTGGTGTTGAGAGCAGACTGGTGTTCAATCTGCTCCTGTTGTCTATAAATAAGCTTACAGATCTTAACCACCTCGTGATTTTGTCAGCGTGCGCCACATGTGGCAGCAGCATTCATCTTCCCGTGAGCTAGCAATCAGGCCGGCCAGCGTTTCCCGTGGGTGAGGTTGCTGGCTCATAAAAGCTGGTCTCCAAGCCCATTCAGACCTGGAGAGGTATGATGGGGATGGCAGAGATAATAACAGAACTTGGACCTTTTTTTTTTCCTTCACCAAGATTTGTATTTTGAAAAATGCACAGAAAATCACAGAAATGGTTGTTTTGGTATTTTTTTTTAACCAGTTGCTTACTGTTACAGATCTACTAATCACTGCTTTTAGGAGAGGTATGAAAGCTGGAAGGCTTTGTTTGTATATTTTGCGGTGGGTTGTTGGTTTTCTTTGGGTTTTTTTAATCTCATGCAGATGCAGCGGCACCTGAGAGAAAAGGGAATCGAATAGCAAATGCGGTCTGATAGTGAAACAAGGGCAGAAAAAAGCAGCCAAAAGAAACGAGATTTGGGATTTTAAAAGAATTATTGTATCGCATTGCATTGTTCTAAGTCAGGTTGTTCATATTTAGAAATGAAAATTTTAAAGATCTGCTGTGCTAGATGTAATTAAAAAGAAAAAAAGAAAAAGCCCAGTGACTATGCAAACAGTGTTTAATAGGTGTTTGGGAATAATTAATTTTCTGTGGTTTTTGGCCCCTTGCAATTTTGCAGACACCCCAGAATATGTAGGTACCAATGCCTGCTGGAAAATTCACTTATTTCCTGCTGCTGTTTACTTGCTTGCTATTATTTTTTGGATGTGCTGTTGGAGCTGATTACTGATCAGTAAGCAAATCACAGGCAAAAAATACATATGTTACCATGAGCCCTAACAAAAACAAAAAAAGCAGCTAGAGTTTGTGCAAGATTAATAGGGAAAAACATTGTCATGTCGTTTATTGCGCTCAGCAATTATTTGCTGTCTCGGGAGCTATGAAGATAAATATTAGATCTTCAGTCAACTTCCCTAATTGAAAAATGAGGAAGTGCGAAATATAGCTAACTTTCTTATTCCACGTTCTTATTTCATTATAGTTTTAAGGAAGCTAGTTGGTGCTGTAAATCCAGGAAAGCTACATCAGCCCAGCGTTAACGATGGGAAGTCATTCAGTCAAAAGGTAGGAAAAGTAACTAGGCCTGGTCAAAAGCATTTCCAAGAGAACACAGGGGCCCTGGCTAGTCTGGGTGCTGTATGGCCCTGTGGAAGGTTCATGCTACTGGAACGTGGCAGTGAGCAAGTGCCCGCTCCTCAGGTGTGCTACGAAGCTTGCTTCAGTGCCGGCAATCACACTGGCATTAGGCAAGGCTGAAGGAACAGGCCCTCTAAAAGTTTGTCGTGGTTTAACTCCGGCTAGCAAAATACCACGAAGCTGCTCTCACCAATCCCCTCCCCTCCTCCAGTGGAGGGGGAGAATTGGAGGAAAAAGAAATAAGGAAGCTTGTAAAATTGAGATAAGAACTATTTACTAATTAAATGTACATTCATATATACAAATACTATTAATAATGAATAATTAAAATAATAGAAAATAAAATGTATGATACAGTTTCTCACCACCCACTGACCAATGCACAACAGGTGTTGAGTAGTGAGAGTCAGACCCAGAGAGCCCGAGAGCTGCAGCCTGAGCACAGCCGCAGCAGACTCCAAGCGAACCCCATCAGCGATAGCACGAGCAGGAAAACTAAACAAACCCACCAACTCCCTCAGGAACGAGCCAGCACAGGAGTTAGCAGAGCAGCTAACACAGGAGTCAGGGAGAGCGTCAGCAAGTGTACGGGAGTAAACGAGCAAGAAAGTGAGGGAGAGAGTAATGGCTCCCGGGCCCCCTCCTTGTGTATGCCCCGAGCATGACGTACTATATGGCATGAAATACTCCCTTGGGCAGTTGGGATCAGCTGCCTGAGCAGTGTGTCCCCTGCACGGCCTGTAGCGAGACAGCGAGAGCTGGGAACGCAGCTGCAGTGTCAGAAGCGGAGAAAGAACTTGAAT
>NW_010229028.1:47764-103524 GCF_000690775.1 Eurypyga helias
CTACATTCAGGAGCAGCTTTCTAGCAGCCACCGTAAAGAGAGTTAACTCTTTCCTGACTGAATCCAGCACAAAGTTGTATGCTGAGCACAGCATCCCTACTCTGAAACAGCAGCAGCAGAGAGGGAGAGCACGTTAGAACTGAGCTGGCTGAGTTATTGACATGAGTGCGTTCCAACACAGTAAGTTTTCACTTGAGTTTCCTGCCCAACATTTTGTCTTTGTTTGAATTCAAATTTCTTGGGTTCCTGACAATATTTAATTACATGTTGAAACCTCTTAAGTCTATATAAGGCTTTGAGCAACCTGGTCTAGTGGAAGGTGTCCCTGCCCATGGCAGGGGGATTGGAACTAGGTGGTCTGTAAGGACCCTTCTAACCCAAACCATTCCATGATTCCATGTATTTCCAACCCAGAATTGTTTTGAAACTTTTTGTTCTGTAAGATATTTTTAATTTTATGGTTAGATACACTTTGAAATGTTGACATTTCCTGTGAAAGGAAAATTCTATTTCTGTGTGGCTCTAATGAGCAAGAATTTCTCACTTTGCTGTATCTCACGGTGGGAGTGCTGCACCCTGCACAGGCAGGGCAGGGGGTGCTCCCCCAGTGGGCAGTTATTTGCTGTCCTCTGTCCTCCCTTCATCAGATGTGTGGCGCCGTTCGTTTCATACTGTAAATTATTCCAACTGCACTATGGAGACAGGGTAAATAATTTCCTTACAGGTTTTTTTTTCATTGCTCTGTTATCGTAATATCTTAGTGCCTTGCAAATGTTAATGAAATGAACATCACAGAGTTCTTGTGATGAGTTGATTCCCATTTTATGTATAGGAAGTGAAATAAGATTAAAGCCAATTTATGTAACTGGAAAAATGGGCATGCTTTCAGGCATATACAAACATGGGCTGCTTTTTCTGCCTCTCTCAGGCAGTCAAAGAAAAAGAGATCTCCTCCTACAAATGTGGCTTCGCTTGCATCCTTAGGCAGTGACAGCAACAGTAACGATGCTGTTAGAAGATTAAAGCCAGAAATTTATAAGTGTTGACTAATTTTGGCTGCCTGGTGTGAGAAACCTGGAGTCCAATCCTTTTTCAAAGCGTGTTTTGAGGACATTGTGTTTCCCAAGTATCTCTCTCACTGGTCTCATTTGCAGCTGCGACCACTTGGCTTCTCTGCAGATCTGAATACAGGTGTCCTGGGGGGGTGGCTGGAAAATGAGGGCAGTGTAGCTCACTGTGAAAGTGTTGATTTATGTCTTCTGACCTGTATCATGTGGGAGATCGATGGCCATTTGCTAAGGATGGCTTCAGTTCCCTTCAACATGAACTTGTCTTTCTCTTCTCTCACCTTCCCACCTCCTTCATTTCATACCTTCCAACTTCTCTAATGGTGGAAGCAGGGGTACTAATGACTTTTATCCACAGAAAATCAACTTTGTCCTGGAATATGACTATCCTCAGCACCAAGTGAGCCATCGGCCTTCCAAGGTCTATGCTGCTCTAAGGCTGGAGGGTTGGAGATGAGGACTGAGGAAATGATGTGCCCGTCAGAAATGGCGAGTCAAAGGAAAATCCATAGTCAGAAACTGCTCAGAATTCTCACTATCCTTTTATAGGTAGACAGCAGCTTTTCTTTGTTTCACACAACCATTAAATCCCCAAATACTCTTTTTTTAAAAAATATTTCTGAGCCTTGAACTCAAATCAGAGGAGCAGATGAGCATGAGAAGTTAATGACAAACGCTTGTGACAGATACGCATTGTTGGTGAGGTTGCACGGTCCATGACTTCTAGTGGCGTTTAGGAGAGTGACTGCAGCACTAGCCCATTAGAAAATACTATTTAAGAGGGGTAATTAAATAATAGGAGAGCTTCTCTTTTTTAAGGGGTAGCAGATATGGTGACATAAGCATGGTGAGTTCCATGGGTAGGCACTTCTTACATACATGAATTTAAAAATAGATTATTTTCACCATGTAGGCATACAGGCTCTTCACAATTTCTGTTCATCTCTTTTTTGCAGAGTAGAAATGGCAGGGTTTTTAAACGACAACCAAGTACTGTCCTTTGAAGCTCTCTTGTTGTAATGTGCACTGAGTGGGAGGGCTTTACCTGACTGATTGTCCCAAAAGTCTTCGGTAGCATTAAAAATTATGGCCTGAGAAGTTGAATGTAACACGTGAAGGTGTAATTATGTTCAGCTTGATTAATCCTGCATGATAATTAGGAGTGTAGCCAGTCTGCAAGATAAGGGATATCTTTGGAAATGCCTGTAGGAATTTGTCTTCCCTCCCACTTGGCCAGCTGTGGTGCCAGCAAGGTGAAGATTCCCATTCTGCACTGATCAAACATCACAATCTTTCTGGCCACATTCCTCAGAGACAGATCCACCAGAACTTGCCAGCCCACTTCCATTTCTCTGCAGTTGAAGGGACAGGGGAGGAGAGAAGAGACAACCCAAGTTGGGGAAAATCTGCTGAGGAGTGAGATCCATCCCCTTGAGCCCCACAGTCTGAGCAGCAAGTTGCTCACCCTGCAGTAGGCTAAGCCACATGCTTTTCCCCTTTTGTGCTGATCTGCTACCTGGAACCTTCCGTCCAAACGCATGGGCAGTCAAGAGCTCAGGCTGCTGTCCGTGTCCAGGGCCTGGGACTGGATTCGACCGCTGCCAAGGCAGGACTGTGTTCAGAAGCAGGACCTGTGAGGTACAAAGTCAGCACTTGTTCCCCAAGGAGTTGTTTGTTTCTCCTTTCAATTTAGAGCCTGAAATGCCATTTGTTTAATGTTGCTGTTTAAATAATGATTTATAAGACTCCAAGCCAGCCGTGGTACAGCTTAATGACTGCTATAATTTATGGATGCCACTGGCTACATAAACACTGCTGTAAATATAAAGGATTTCTCCCACAAATTTTACTTTGATGCTTATTTGATATAATTCATTTTCCTTTCCTTACACATCATCTGTGTGTGAGTTGAGGCCACTTGACTCAGCGATACAGGTCATTCTGGCTCACCTTGCCAGGAGTGATTGGGGGTGGGAAATGAACAGGTCAAATGTCTGGTTTTGTGATGAAATGATTTAATTAAACATTAAGTTTCCTTGAGCTTGGATGCAAACAGCTGCATCAAGTCGCCCATTAAAAGGGTCATTTGTATTTGGGCTTTTTTTGATTATCTGTTTGTTTTACTAGTTAATCATCTCTTTTATCCAATTCATTTTGCATTTGTGCACACAGTCAGCAAGCAAACAGGAGACAGGACTAAATCATGCACTGTCACAGAGCCCAGCCATTCCCGGGCTGCAGCTTTGCTATTTGTGTTCTCTAACCTATACAAGGAGTGTGTATGTATGTGTCTAATGCAAATCTGAGCTAATTCAAGCCCCCCGTCTCCGCAGAGATGAATGAGCATGCAAATCTGTTGCTTTGTTTTGGAGGAAAAGCTCCTGGAATTGCTTGATGTCTAGTTGCAACTGACAGCTTTTAAATACCGGAGCCTTCAGGAGATGGTGCTCCTGGGCTGCAACAAAGACACCTGGGAAGACAGTAGGTGCTCTTGAATGCCTTGGTTCCATTATAATGAGTGTTCATGTGCTTGGAAAACTGAGTGCCTTTACAAAGTTAAAATGGATTGAGTAAACAGCAAAACTCCGTTGTCAGTGATAACTCCTCCTCTGAATCTCTGCGTATCATATCCCAGCAGCTGCTGAGATAAACCATGAGCACAGCTGAAAAGATTGCGAAGAAACAGAGTGGGAGGTGAGAGGTGCTATAAAAGTGTGCATTTCTTCAAAACCATCTGGGGGGTAGCTCAGAGAGATAAAAGTATTTCTGGCTTTGGGTTGGATTTCCACATTTTTAAGTGTCGTGATGTTACTAACCTTACGGAAGCATTCTGGGCCTTATCTCTTAACTTTTCTTTAGGTGGTACTTCCAGCACCACGGTGCCGTATAGGTTCATCTCATCACCCCCCTAGGAGAAGGGATCACCTACTGAGTTACTGGAGATGCTTCCTAAAGTTTTCAAGCATCCATTTGCACACTGACCTGAGCCGGCTGTGAGTGGCTGGTGACATGTGAAGAGCTTTGCTTCTGCCATGGGGAAGGCTCTCAGCGGTGTCTCGGAGAGTGCATTTTTGCAAGGAGCATCCAAGGCCAAGGAGGATGTCTTCTCAGTGCCTTAAACCCTTACCAAGGGGCCTGCAGAAATTTTCAGCAACCAGCTCCGAGTTACTTGGTCCGTTTTTTGTGCAAAGCTCTCCTCTGTAGTCAGCCTTGACCCTGACTGAAATACAAGGGCACTGTGCAGCCTGGGTGCAGCAAGCCAGAATTGCTCTAAGGCAGTCCAAAATATCAAGCTGATAATAACACATAGCTCCCTTTACAGGAGCTGGGGTCTTTTATTTAAAAGGTTTGGCATGTATTCCCCCCACTCCTGAATTGATTTGTGCCATAAAGTAAGCTTGAAGAGAAATAGTGGTTGTTTTCCTACATGCTTCATTAATTTTTAGTTTTGGCAGGCAATATAAATAAGAGTATCAAGTGCACATCTAATTGAATCACCAGTGAGTCTCAGCTCCCTGTAGTACCAGAGAACATGATGTAGCTGCTCTGTTTAGCAAGCACGGATGAGTTAGGCAAACAATGGCTCACTCTGCCCAGAGGCTTTGGTTTAATCTTGAGCATTTACCCATTTAATATGAGACAGGGCAGGAGCCGTTGCAGTGGGGAATTCACAGCACAGACCTCTTTGTACTTCCAGGCTTCCCTTCTAGGAGTAGTGAACTGGAAGCACGTCTATGCAGAAGGTCAGGAAGGTTTCGGTGAATTGCATCTGCACCCAGATTTTTGCGGCTGGGGTTCTTGCAGTTCTCAGGCTTGGCCTCCGCCATCCGTACTGACTGTAGAATGTTGCTGAACTAATACTGCCTCCTCCAGGTGGCTGATCTGGAGCTCCTGTCTCTTAGGACAAGTCCTTCTTTTCTTGTTTTTTAAAGTGTCTCACTTGGCTACAATCAAAGATCTCGGGATGAGAGAAATCCTACAGTAAGGAGAATGATACTCATCAGGCTGGATGATCTGTGACTTCTCAGCTGTCACGGGAATCAAGTGCCTCCAGAAAAGGGCAGTGCTAAGGGACAAGTACTCGAGATCATTTCTGAACGGATGATACTGGCCTCTGGTTGTAATGTTCAGTGGCCTCATTTCATAAGAGTTGGTGCCTTTCCACATTGCTAGCTGCCTTTTGCTGCTTAGCATAGGTAAAACGAACTAGGTTTTTTTGTGTCTTAGTAGATGTAGTCTGCTGTGGGCTCCTTCACTCAAGGGGAGGGGAGTGCAGGATGCGGGAGCAGGAGTGGGTATAGAAGAAAACTAAAACTATAAGCAGAGATCAGACTGTTTTCTCTCTTGCAGAGAGAATATGACATGATAACTCCACGTCATGGGTAATACATGTTGACAGGAGGGTATGATAAAAGCTTGTGTTCTTTCCAAACCATGTAGCCATGTTATTCCTGAACTAGACAGAGAGGCTATCGGTCTTCAGGAATGTCAGTCTACAAGGAAATTCACATACACTGAAAAATCTGTCTTGTCTATCGTGTTGTTCTGAAGCAGGCTGCAGGATTCTCCAACCCTTTTTTCAAGGGTCAAAGATGCCTTCCAAGTCAAAACACCAGAAAAGCCTGGGGAACTGATGTTCTCTGTCAGGTGGACTTTTAGATATTTGACAAGATTAAACGGGTCAAACAAAATAATTACTTTATCAAGTACTTATTGGATTGAGGGGATTTAACAAGATCTTCTCCCCTTCAGTGTTATCCAGGATCCTATGACCTGTTGGTTGAGAGGAAGGCACTGCCGTTATCTGAAGTGGTTTTTGCTTTCTTTTTCTCCAGGATCTGCTTCTGGCTCAAAAATGGCTCTGGAGGGTTCCTTCAGCTGCTGGAATGGAACAGCAATCAGGCTGGGGCAGGCGTGCGACTTCGTCAGGGACTGCGCCGAGGGAGAAGATGAGGGAGATATGTGCAGTGAGTAAATCCAACCCCCGAGGCTGCATCCTCCATTTCCACAAGCACTGATTGTTTTGAATTTTAATGTGTGAGACTTTAGCACTAACAGACTGATTTGGTACTCTCAGAAGACCAGTATCCTCTGTAACACATGCAGTTTCTCTGGGTGTCTGCCTGGAGGGGACCGTTTGATATGGTCCCGTACTCACCCATATTTTGCAGCAGGTTCTTAAGATGCTGGTAGTGCTTCATCTCTTCCAAAAGTCCTGATCAAAAATGCAAAGGAAGCATAGCCTGAATAGCTAGATGCCTTACAGAATTATGAAATGTGTAGTTTGTTAGAGCTTTTAATCAAAATGTAGCACAGCATGTTGCAGAAGGGAGAGGAAGGAGAAAGCTTCTAAGATGAAAAATGAGTAGAGCCAGTAGCTTGTCTTTGACCAACTCCTGTGTCTTTTTAGTTCCTCTTGTTTTCTGTCCTCTCTTCAGCAGTCAGTAGCCTAATAAAATGCAGCAGAAGATAGCAGCCTGAGTTTTCTGAAAACTTGCTGTTCCTGAATACTTTGTGGTCGTGCTGCGTACCCTAGATGCTTTAGGACCTTCCTTTAACCATCTTGATGCCTTATTTCTTTTTCTATGCCTCTACACGTTCTACCTCCAGCATCTTCTCCTTTGCCAGTCTACAGATAGTCAGGAGTGGTGGATTGTCAGCCATATGATTATCCACAGGCCAAATATATCAAGAGAAATAATCATAGAGAGTTCATCATTTACAAATTTAAAGTGTATGTGTCACAGCTGTTCTAGCCTATGGACTTTTGTCGACAGACTGCATTGATTTAGTATGCAAAAATTGTGTGCCCTGACCAAAAACACCAGTCCCAGCAAAAGCCTTTGGAATAGAAGAGGCAATTATTCTCAGTTTGGCTTTCATATGCAACAGCTAGAGCAGGGAAGAATCTGGATGAGGTATTCAAGCAAGCTGTGTTGATATAGGTAATGTCCAGACTAACGGATCTTGACTGTTGCTAGCATAGACACGAGTGACACACAACTTGAAGCAAATTCCAGTTCTTTGCCACTAACAAGGACATAAAGTCACAGATTTTATCGGCATGGGCAACAGTGGTTTGACCTGACACCAGCTAGTAAACTAGTTAAAAGCTTGCAATGATACGCTTCTCCATTGCATTAGATGACGTTACAATTTGAAATTATATTCATTAATCACATGCACTCAGTGAACACTGTATTTGCTTTCATAGGAGCAGTGTCATCACTGCAGACTTTCAGCTCCTTAGAACTAATAATGCTTAACAATAGTAGTATTGAAGCCTACTTTTTGCCTAAGAGCTGTAAAACAGAGCTCTAAAACATCATAATGGTATTTCTATTGTATTTCTACACTTAAATTTAAAAACCCTGATAGATTATGGAACTCAGTAGGTTTAATGCATTTTCATTTCATTGGATGTGGAAAGACTTATTATTTACCATCAGCTACATGCCCAGACATGCTGTTGTGTCTTTCTGCTATAAATGGCTCTGCCCCGTGAGGGTGATCTTGCCAACGCCGGTGGGAACGGCGAAGCTCACAAGGTGGAGTTGTACCAATCGTGGATGCAAACTAAATACCACCAGGGGATGGGGCAGGCCTGGAGGAACATGCCTGCCTGTTATTTTGAAGTGGCCGGCATCACCTCCCTGCTCACGTATGAGGAGGCTGCCTGTGCTTTTGCCGCCGGCTGCCACCCTGTATCCCACGGTGAGCCAGCTGGTGAAGTGACCAATCCTCCTCTCTCATACGCTGTCCATGGCTTGGTTTGGTTTCCCATTCCCCCTCCATGCCGCACTCATCTATACAAACACTTGCATAAAGCAGTGTAGCACTTACAGTTGTGTCAGCAAAGGATGTTCTGAGAATGTAAATGAGAAAATGTAGAAGGCAGAACATATTTAACAGCCTGTTTAGCAGAGCCTCACTCCCTCACCCGAGGGGAAAACCATGCAGCTTGTTTTCCACCACAGGTGCTGGGAATGAGAGTTCTTACTCCCAGCCAAAAGCACCATCTTCCACCCAAGCAACAAAAAAGACCATCTTGCCTTAGCAAGAGCTCGAGTCGTGGGTATGTCTGCTGATCCACTTACAAGCCTGCTCAGTTCTGCAGCTGATACCTCTGCTTTTGCCTCTTTACTGTGCTGAAAATTGTTGTCATAAGACTTCTTACACAAAACGGAGAACTGATCCGATGTTTTAGATGTCAGTTACATCTGCATGGCAGCCCAGCACAAAACACATGTCATCTTTCAGCATTTCAGTTGTCATTTTGCTCCTGAGCAACGCAGATATTTTCATCAGCTTTCTGCCAGCGTGGCAAAAAGTGATTCAGATACATAAATCGGGGAAAGGGGTTTCCCCAGTGCTTCTGCTCACACAAAAGAGCTGTCAGAGAAAGATGTAGCCATGCTCAAAACTGAGGGGAGAGCTTTAAAAATTGCCATTAACCAAAGACTTCTATCCTTGAGCTTCAAGGAGATGTTGGGGTTTTTTTTCCTTTCACAGTCTTTTAGCTGTGCAGGTACTGACATTTTTTTTTTCTTTTTTTTTTTGTTTTGTTTTGTTCATATTCATTTGATTTTTGTTCCTTTCTTAGCTGAAAAAAAAAATCTCCCTAACACCAGCTGTTTGTTAACATCTCTTTACTTATTAATGGCCAATGAAATGTCACGGTGCTTGTTCTGCATGCAAGCAATTAGTCTGTGTAGAGACTGTAAAATCAGAGAGGGATGACCCCTAGAGAAAAGCATGTTGCTGTTTGAGTCATAATCAAATATTCTTTCAGGAGCAAAAGACAGCTTCAAAGAGGCAGATGTGGAATCAGATGCCGAACTGTGTTGATTTGGGATCAGACATACAGATTTAACAGGCTGATGGAAGTGCCACACTGGAAATTACCTTGCAGAAGCCTACTTGGCAGACACACATTAAGCCTTCAGACAGTAGTGGTCTTGTGTCTTTGCTAGTAAATTCATGCTTTTATAGATTATAATTTACTGGAAAAAAAAAGAATGTACTTCCTCGTGTCATAGTAAAGAATCAGATGTGTGATATAGCTGGTGTGGTACAAGACAGATGAAACGTCAAAGTATTTGCCCATATAGTTTGGCAGAGCTCTGCTTTACAGAAAGGGAGAATTTGTTTCAGTAGTTTTGTACTTTCCTTATTAATTAACAATATCTTGGATTTTGGTCCTGTAATCTTTTCTTCTGGGCAGAAATAAAAGTTTTACTGGGGGAAAAAAAAAAGTGCATATACTTTTGGCTAGTCCAAAATTATTTTACTTTGTTTCAAATTCACCAGTCAAATTCAGCCTGGGGATATATTGGTTAATCAGTCAAAGCATGTTAGGAACTTGATGGGTATATTTCAAACAAAATGAGAAAGAATGGAGGTGCTGATGGCATATTATCTAGGGGTGGAGAACTTGGTGGATTCACGCAGGATATGACAAACTCGGGACTGTCTTTTTCTTCTGCCTAAGTGAATTTGAACCCTTATTTCGTATTTGCATGGGGAGTTTCCAGGATCGTGGTCTGGAGTCCTGGTCTAGTTCAGAAGAAAAAGGGTTACTCAAGTCTCTCCTGAGGTTGCTCTTCCACATTTTATGGATTTTGTCTGGAATAGGGATTGAAAGTAATGTCCTCCATCCTTCAAATACACCTCATAACCACTGGCTTATAGGGTAATTTTCACTCTTTGCCTCATTGAATATTTAAAGATATTAAACATGTTGCCAGGTGAGGTAAGGAAGACCAGTATCTGCTTCGTGAAGGAGCTACTGGGGTTGTGCTGCATGGTTGGAGGAGTGTGTGCACACATCTGTCAGAAGACCAGATGGTAGCTAGAATAGGAACCTATAAAATTTGAATTTGTGATAACATGAGTAAGTGACCAAAAAAACATAGATAATTAATTCTACAGGGGCCAGTTTACTTTCCAGGCAAAAAATGCATGAAGAAACCACTGGATTCATTTTTGTTCTAGTGATAAATACAGCCCGGCAGAGTCTTCCTGCAAGCAGAATGATGAAGTGGCAACCTGTTGCCATGCAGTGCTCTCTTAAGGCTCCTGTCTTGCATATACTAATCCTTTTGCTTCTTCCTTGATGAAAAGCTCTACCTCTAGCAACAAATTCTAACCTCTGGCAGTTCTGAGCTCAGCAAAGCCTTCTGTTGTTAAGGGATAACTCTTTGTTGACTGCGTTGGAAAATATTTTCCCTTTTTTTGCTTCTTTTCTGGTAGGATTTGGCAGATAACATTGCTAACATGGAGGCAGCCATTGAAACAAACTCACCTGCTTCTCTAAGTTTGAGTAGATGATATTCACAAAGGGGGTGGTGAAGCACTGGAACAGGTTGCCCAGAGAAGCTGTGGATGCCCCATCCCTGGAAGTGTTCAAGGCCAGGCTGGATGAGGCTTGGAGCAGCCTGGTCTAGTGAAAAGTGGCCCTGCCCATGGCAGTGTGGGGTGGAACTAGATGATCCTTAAGGTCCCTTCCAACCCAAACCATTCCATGATTCTATGATCTTTTTGCTTTCTGAGATTTCCTCCTACGTTTGGTAAAGGCCCATACATACCAGACTAAATTTTTATGGTTGTCTCTTTTGTAATATATGTCTGGAATTTCACCCAAAAGATTAAACTATAGTAGCTGGTTGATTTACACCTAGTTTTAAATCAAGAGCTTGCTCCATCAGCTTCATAAATTATGCCAGTTGCTAATTTTTCTTGATGAAAGGTCTGTGTTAAAGTTAAATTTTTTAAAACCCTTGAACTTACTCACCTTTCAAGCAAAATATTAATCATCCTGAAGGTTTGAAAATATTGGTTAGGAACAAGTTTAACACCCTACGGCTTTTACTACTTCATCACTCAAATAAAAGCAGAGACTCTTATGTTCTCACAGTGCTCCAATCTCCCTGGATTCCTCTATTCTCCATCCCATATCCACAAGCTGCGTCTTGATCTTAATGAGGTTTAAATTTTTTGAGGTTTGTGTCACTAATGGTAATATCCAGCATGGCAGGTTTCAGTAAGCGCAACTCCTGCCCCCTTGTTCTTTTCCACTAAAGTCAGATTAGCTTTCCCTCATCAGTGCAGTGTCTGAACTCATGTGAGTTTATAAACACTCAGAAAATTGGGAGCAGCTTCGTGGTATTTTGCTAGCCGGAGTTAAACCACGACAGTCACACATCAGTGGAAAAGTGCTAGCCAAAGAGCTCTTTGTGGAATCGTAGCTGCTGTATGTATTCAGAGTAAAAAAGAACAGCAGAGAAAATTCATCTAGTGCACGGGACATCTGAAAAATCATAAAAAATTAATTTGTGGAGGAGGAATGAAATTTTCTGGGAAAGTAATAGCTTCTTATTTATGCCCTTACTTGTTCATCCACAGTGAGTTTTTTCTGGCCTCCAGGCAGGGATTGCTACTTAGATGACTCCTCCTGCTGCTCGGACTTGTTTACATCATCCTAGATAGTGTATGGCCATGAAATGAATTCAGTTGGACACTGAGCCAGGCTGTTTCAGTAGGAATTCAGGATACATTATAATTTGTCATTTTCTTTGGATCCCAGCCTGGGGCTGCACAATGAAATATAATCAAGTTCTGTAAAGGGGTACAACACAAGGAGGAAACTCTCTGCTTAACAGCTCCACATTTAAAGACTAGGCTGACTGAATTTGGAGATTTTTAAAAAGCAAAACTTGAAAAAGCCCTAACTCCAGTACAGGTTTTGATCTTTTCATAACAAATTTGGGTGCTTCTGGAAAATAACATTGAAACATGGCTCTCACCTCCATGTCGGGTTCCAGGTTCAAATCTGACCCTGCTAAAACGCCACAGGATCATTAATGAGTCACTAAATTGAAAACCATGTTATAGTGGTTGTGATTCTACATGACATTTTACAAGGTCTGTTTTTCTGCTGAGGTTACTTGGTAAGTACAGAATCTGGCCTCATGTTGAAGAAGAGAAATGCAAAGGTAAAGGAGGCAACAATAGAAATTAGGGAGGCAGTGAGTGTTTATTGAGGATGATGGGAATAATGGTTTCATGAGTTCTGAAAGAAATGCGTGATTCGTGGCCGAGTAGAGGATGCTCACATTTATGGCAACGTGTGTTTGCACCCTTTGTGAGAAGAACTTGCAATTAAGTAGAGAAGGAGAGGAAGGCGGCATGAAGTTACCTTCTGCTTTCAATGAAATTACTATTACTTCAAACTGGTTAATTTAAAGGCAAAAAGCTAATGTATCCTTATTGTTCGGAGCTGGAAACTTGCCTGAAATCCCAAGCCAGTGACAGAATGAGTGGGCTTCAAAGCCGGAAAATATAGCTTAAAATAAACTACCCTCATCCATTCATCTCACCGAATAGATTCAGAGGTGCAAAACCTGAGGCACAAAATGATTCTGAGCTTTATCTGAGGCCACATCAGTGCTCCCAGAAAGAAGAGGTCACATCGCTGAGCTGGGCTGACCAGACACCTAGACTGTAAGGCAGGGGAATCATGTTAGGAACTTATCCCCCTCCAAGATTTCCTTCCATGGGCCTGCAGAAGCAGTGGTTAGGGAAGGTGTAACCAAGGTGTAAACCTGAGTGAGTTTGTACCTGTGGAGCTGTAGAGGCCAGGGAATTTAGGAGTCCCCATAGTGTACACTGAGACGTGTTCTCTCACTCGGATGTGTCAAAGTGTGGGGGAGTCACGTAGTCACAGTCGGGGGGCTGGTTCCCTTGCTACCACCCTACCCATGGTCAGGCACTGCATGACTCCACACGGAAGGACGGAGTAGCTGTGGGGGTGCCTGCGTGCCCTGAGCAACCCAGTCAGAATAGTCTTTGCAGCTTCTCTGTGTGCCCAGGAGTCTCCTCCTCTGCTCATCTGGGTTCTTCTGTGTGTGTGTATGTGTCTTTCCCTCTTGCAGAAAATCTTCCCTCTGGCTTTTACTGTTCTTTTGAAGAAGGAGACTGTGGCTGGATGCAGGGTGGTTCTGTGTCCCATCCTTCTCCATGGCGGATTGGAAGCCCGGAGCACAGCCGTTTTCCTTCAATAGAAGGTGTGTGAGAGTAAATAGTAAGTGCAGAGAATGAACAGTGGGGAGTGAAAAAGATACACAAATGGGGGGAGAGGGAATAAAACACAAAGCACATTTTCCTATGTACTTTTACATATTCAGCCTCCAGTGAAACAAAAGCCGTTTTTCTACTCAAGTGCTTTCAGCAAAAGACTATCCTGCTCACTTTTGGTCTCAAGGGTAGAGACTGGTATTTCGGGTCTCCACAACTAACACCAGATACTAATCTTGATCCTTTCTAAACAACTGCACACCAAATATTCATCTGCATGACCCTCCTCCACACAGATCTATTTTTTTTTCTATCCAGTTTTCCTGTTTTAATTTCTC
Source organism: Eurypyga helias (assembly GCF_000690775.1). NCBI lineage: Eukaryota > Metazoa > Chordata > Aves > Eurypygiformes > Eurypygidae > Eurypyga > Eurypyga helias. The sequence goes on from NW_010229028.1 coordinate 61,245, forward strand.
TGTTTCTCTGTTCTGCATCTTTTTTCCCTTCTCATTTCCTAATTTTTCTTCTTTGCTCCATTGTCCCTTGAATTCTGCTTCTCTCTATAACTAGTCTATACTTGATTCCTCTAGCAATTCCCCGTAGTTCATTTCTGATTCTTCTCGTACAAACCATTGAAGGTTTATACCTCAGGCATTGAACTAGTTGAGTTTTTGAACTGCTGAACTGCTGGTTGAGATTTGGCAAACAGTCTACCTGCCAGGATAAGCTTCTTCCTAATGCAATAATGTAAATCATTGGAGACGTTTATTGCTGAGGTACGGAACATCCAAAGGGGGATACAACAATAACAGCAGAATTAATGGTGTATAATGCCAACATTACTTCAGAAAGTTAGATCCATAGTTGAGGATGGAGAGTAAATTTCTCTCCTTGTGTGTGAACTGGTATGGGCTACAGTGCTGTCTGATGGCTCAGCCCGCAGAGTGGTGGAGGCATACGTAAACGTGAAGGTAAAGAACCAGAAAGAGGGTACTGTGGGGAGCTGGCAGTGAAGTGCTGCTGATTCGTGAATTGTCTGTGCTGTAGACGCAACGTCAGTGAAAGCCCCAGCTGGGATCTGAGATGGGGTGCCCTTCCGAGCTGGGGGGCAGAGCTGAAATAGTGCAAATACACACCTCTTCATGCAGAGCTTCCGAGGAAAAACGCTAGTGTTACTACTGCCCTTGTTAGGACAAATAATTAAAGGAGCATGAGGCCTCCAGCTGCATTAATATTGCTCTGATGGTATTTTGCCATAGTTGTATTTTGTTTTGGGATTGGCCAAGATAAATATTATATTCCAAGTTTCTTTTTGTCCGTAAAAGATACATTTTGTTATGCAGCCTAGCTAGGAGGGTGAATCTGAAGTCATTGGCCAACAGAAGATAGCTGTAGGGGGAAGTAGCTACCCTTCTTAAATGTATTTCCTGAGTATGTTTGTTGCATGAAGCTGCATTCCTAATAAATTGAAATAGCCTTCTGCTGTCTTCATCGTGTCCTGTAGTAGGAGCAAGCTAATGTAGGTTCTGGGGAGGTTTCACAAACCCTGAAACCAGGAGGTGAGTGCTGTAGTTTGACCTTCTTCCTGCTCTTTTATCCAGGTTGCGCACTTCTCCTGAACACCAGCAAAGCACCAGCAGTAGCAAACACTGTCATGACCAGCACTACATTTCCAGCTCCTTTGAGGAACTCCCCCTGCAAGGCAAGTCCTAATGTTCTCTCTTCTTTTGCAATTTACAGAGCTTTTTTGTGTGTCTGACTCTGGGTTTCAAATGTAGGCACTAGGTCAGTAGCACAGCAACCACTTTCTCTGATGGCTTATCTATAAAAAGTATATTGTATATACGTTTACATTCTATATACATTTTATGTACATATACATTTATTTTAATGTCCCTGTGTGCAGGGGAGGGATATGGTTAGCTGCTTGAAATGCCACAAAATGTGATCTGAAAAGCCTGCCACATCTTGTCGTCATTGTGTGGCCTCACATGATGTGTTACGGTATTCATAACGGGGTGTACATGCTGTAAGGGTAGGGCAGCCAGCGTTACATAAACGCAAAGAGGAAGAAGGTCGCTGCATGAATGTGCGTTGCACTTGCAAAATCCAAGAAAGAATAGGCTTCAGGCCTGTCCCCGGAGCTGCTCAGAAAATATGGTGCATGCTTTCTCTAGTACAGCTGGGCTTTGAGCTGGCAGGTCTTCATCATGCTGCGCCTCAGACCTACCGATCCTTGTGTACACCGTGTTCATGTGTGCGCTGAGGTTAGCAACAGAGATAAAGTCATGTAGAATGGAAGCAGGTTCTTATTCAAGCAGAAGGGCTGTTGACAGTCATAAGACATCAGCCTAAGCAAGCATATCAAGGCTTGCCACCCCTGCGCAAATGGTTGTCATGTCCGAGTCAGTTGTACTTCTCCCTTAAACTGCAGATCACAAAAAGGTGACCTGTCTGATTTATTTACTAATAGGATTTATTAATGATTTAGGACTTTGAACCATGCCTAGTGACTTAGAGTGTGTCACATCTTGAATGGATGGTCATCCTGAAATGTCACGCAAGCTCCTGGATCCTGGAGCAGAGGGATATGGGAAAATGGATCCTAACAAAGCACAGTTTGATGTTTGTTGGTTGAGCACTGAACAGTCAAAAGAATCAGATTTTCTCTGGTCCAGTAATCTTAAAATGAAGAAGGGACAAGAAGGGACGTGTTAGAAAGTTCTCTGGAATGAGAGTACATAGAGGCTGGTGTTTCTTTGGCTTAACGTTTGCTTTGGTTTGTGTCTGTTGAATGTCTCAGTTCATACAGCAAAGCACATCTGTTCTTGCTCTCTTGATATATTGCTGTCCTCCTTCTTTAGGAAATACATTCTACCTTGTTTTTCCTCCCTTCTGTGACAAAGGCGTATGCAGGTTCTGAATATTTTAAGACCTTGTTCTTCCATGGACCGGCAAGAGCGAGTGTTTTTCATAATCCACCTGACACAGGAATTGGAGTGAATGATTTCCCAATATGTGTATATTTTTTTTTCTTGTGTATACAACAGTGCAAATAATTAAACTTGCCGTCGGGGGAGAAGCTGACATGTATTTCATCTGCTCACATGCCATCCCACCTCTGTCACTCCCCTTGGCACTTAAAAGGCATCCGGACGCATCCAGCATTGCAGCTGTCGGTAATAAAGAGTGAAGGAGTTTGGCAAGGGTTTTGTCTCTTGCCTTTTCATATAGTGTAAAAGCTTCTCTTCTCAATGAGCCCCTCGTGGCTTCGAATTCTATTTTACTGGAACAATCTGTCTGTGAGCAGAATAATTTAATTCCACTTTTCAGCACAGCACAAGAGGAAAAAGGAGATATTCCCCCCCTACGCACTTATTCCTTCGATAGGTGCCAACAAACTTCCTTATAGTGAAATTATAGTCAGAAAAGAGGTTGTGAAAATACCATAATGCTGTCCTGTATTTATTCACCCTAAATCACTTCCCAATGGAACTGGCTCAAGTTCAGGCACTAAAAGATGAGTTTTCTTCTACCTGTCACTGCTGACAGCTCCACCTGGCATGTCACAACCAGGACAGATTCTCTGGCAACTGAAATCCCACTGAAAAAACTCTCATGATTCATGTGGCAAGGGGATCTCAGGAAGTGTGTGTGAATTAGACCCATTTATCCTTCCACAGTCAGGGCAAGCCATAAACCTGCCCTCCCTCTTGTATTTGATCCAGCTCACATACTCCTTTAGGTATCTGCTCACTCTCCATGCGTGTTCGCTCACATAGTGGCAAGACCTGACAGCTGATTCCCGTATCCCAGAGAGATCCAGCTCACATTCACATTCTGCACCAGTATATATTAATGGTGGAGGCTGTCCTTAAGCCTGTCATTTAACATCCTTCCTGCTCCTTGTATGCTGTGTCTACCCCGGTACCAACATGCCCAGCTCAGTTGTGCTGCTGGGAATGAGGCTGAATGTGCTGCCATGGCTACTTAGCTCACTCACTTCTCCTGGGTGAGTGGACCTTACCCCTGCTCTGCGCACACGACTCTGTCAAAGCCCTGAAAGCAACAAGGAGGCCAGCAGACATCCACAGTTGCTGATCTTGACTCCCCTTTCTTCTCTCCCTGCTACGTAGAAGCTCTGGGGCACTGCTAGAGTGCTGTTTACTGAAGCTACTATTTTTTCCCCTTATCCCTTAATTTGCTTTTATTTTATCCGGTCATGTTAGACAATTACACCCACCACAGCAAGTGCTGACACCCTGCTTTTTAGCCTGAGGTGTACATAGGAATTAATTACTTCAGCCTCAGCATGACAAGCATTACCTGCTGCAGTTTACCAGGCTGGAGGATTCTGGTTTTTGGCCAGAATGTCCATGGAACCAACACTCAGTCCTGGTAAGGAAACAGTCAAGCAATCCACTGTGGATTCCAGCCACAAAGAGTTTGCTAATGCTTCAGGCTTGTTTTTTCTCCCTCTGCCTGGCTGTTTAATCTTCCACTGTGATAGACTGGTAACGGAGTCGACCGAACAGTCTGAGAAAATGACTGCTAACACCCTGGAGTCCTGGGGGGTGGCCTGGTCCCAGCACCATCCCTGCTGTGGTTCTGGGCAGCTGTTTGCAGTGGCACTGATGCTAGCACTTGGATGCTCCAGAGCCTGGACGATCTTTGGCATACATACTGCTGCTAAGCGCAGGATAAGCAAGACCCTCCGTCTTTGTGTTCTCCCCAGCTCGAGGTTGGTCACCAGGAGCGTGCTGTGCTGCGGGCAGGCTGTGCTCCCCTAGCATTTCCCATGCCCCATAGGAGGCTCCTCATGAACTCGGAAAAGGAAAAATCAGCCTAAGCCACCCTGTGCTGCCCCCGTGCATCAAAAGATGACAAGAGGCTAAAAATGCACGCAGGAGGTACAGTAATAAACACAGCCTGTACTTTCCCACACATCTGTGGGATTGGCCCTAATATGCCTTGCACTTTGTGCATAGCCTTGTATTGCACTTTGCTCCTGTTTGTTTTGAGCAGCTTTATATTTTCATTTTCTTTGTTCTTTGGTGCTTTGGCAGGTCAGGGTAGTTAGTTTGTGATGCTGCCCTTTGTTCTTGGTTCAGTTAGTTCTTCTCTTTCCTTTGTTGTTTTATTAAATCTTGGCTAGGGTGTCCTGGCTTCAAAGAATCTCTCTTGTTTGCAGTCCAGACAGTCTTTGTTATCTTTTTCATGTTGCACATTTGGTCCTTTACCTACTGACCCCATCAACTGTGCGTTTAAAACCCAGTTTGTGTGGTAGAGGGAAACTCTGGCACTTCTGCTAAATCTCAGGGGAATGCAGGAAGTGGTACTATGTGTAGTCTGTGAAGAGATGCTCCATTACCCTGAAGTAGCCAGAAAGGGGAGGTGCAACAAAAAGCTTGGGAAATGCTTCAGGAACCAAACTGAGTCACAGTAATCAAGAGTGAAAATCTTTTAACCCACATGTAAAAGTTCATTGGAAGCAAAGCACATGTAATTGAGCATAGGAGTGAACATGAAGTGCGAGGAATTAGTCCAGCCAGTGGCCTGATTTAAAGGCAGAATTTACAGGGCTTGAGAAATAAAGCAGTGTTATTCGCCCCTTTACGCCTTGATTTTCCTTCTCTGAGTGGGAATCAGTTGGCCTGCACAAGGCCGATAGGGCTAAGAAGCTTGTGGAGTGGTTAGACATTTCCTCATTTTGAAGAAATCCATATGCATGCCATCAGCAGCTGTACTGCTTTCTGGGAATCTGGGAAACCACATTGCAATTAAAGTCCAAGGGAAGTGCTGTCACCTCAGACACCCCCCATGGCAAAACTAAATTGCTTTGCCGCAGTTGATAGCCCCTAGGTGTGCACAGCTTCCAGACTGTAGTGGCCTCCTACTTCTCAGTACTTTGCAAAGTACTGTGCAAAGATGTCAGAGAGCCAACACGAGAGCGTTGCAGGTGTCCAGGGAGCGCTCTCCTTCCTGTGGAAACTGGTGGCTCAGTTCTGGCCCCCATATCTGGACAGCCTCCCATCTCCCTCAGTCGCAGCGCTGTTGGTCTGCCCAGTGCACAGTCACATACGTTGACTTGCTTGTCGTTCCCTTGTTCACAGATGCTCCCTGCTGTCGGCATCCTCGGGCTTTGAAGGATGCTATGGTGCCTGTAGATCACAAGAGCCATACCCGTGTCTTCCCAAAGTAGCCTTCTGTCATAAAAAGATGTAAGACCAGGTCCAGGACTGCTGCATTCTGTGAGGGCTTGGGACAGTGTGTACCTGCCTGGGCAGCAGTAGTTATCTCTCTCCTGTGAGATTTCGTTTTGTGGTCGATTATGACTGCTACTTCTGTGTGAAAGTCGTTGCAGAAACACGAGCCTTGTGGAGGCTGATTTTTAGACAACCCGTGCTTTGCTCAGCATGAGGGAATCTGTGAGAGACCTTAGTGCCACATCAGAGTAGTAAAAGCCATGCAAGCAGTTCTGCTGTGGGCTGTAGTAGAGAAGGAGAGTAACAACAGAGGTGGTGTGGCCTGGCTGATGATGAACTTGGCATTAGCCGTAAATGTTAACACCTGCATCTCCACAAAAGAAGGGAACTCTTTGCAAGAGGGACTACGTTGTGACTGGGAACCAGATTATTTCATTTTTCTCTTAGGTCCTGGGTCAAACGTTTTAAAGGGTATAGTTGTGCTGAAAAAACAATGAAAACAGGTTCCTCTGATAGCAAAAGAGCTTTGTGGTTTTGGCCATGTTTAAAATAATAAAAATCCTTTTTGGATGTTATTCTGACATTTCAAATAGCTATTTCTTGAAAGCCACCATTACGTTATGTACGTAAGTGCTAAACTGAGCCAGAGTTCTTCTAAGCCCCAAATTACTTTTTGAACGTAAACATACTCTCTCTAGAAAATAAAAACAATGCGATGATCTAAAATAATTGAAGTTTGCCCTCTCATGCGAGTTTATAGATATAAAGATGTTTTCATCCTCTGTGGTTATTAATTCAGCTCTCTTCTATGCAAAAGTGTTATCTTTTTTTTAAAGCATGTAAATCAATAATATAAATCATTCCTTGAGTGTATTCTGAGCCCCATGCTGACACCTGCAGAGCGTCTCTCTTTTTCTCCTCTATTCCTTGCGCTTTAAATAACTTAGAAGGGTACATGGTAATAACATTGACTCAGAACATTTATGAGCATGAAAAATGCAACATAGATATGCCCCTAGCACAGCCTTTCATGTGCTTTATTTTGCAGAATGTTGCTAGCATCCTTTTTTTATTTTAAAGTGTTGTTTTTAGAATCTGTACAGCTTGTTCACTGTTATTGATCCTTACCTTTTCTTGCTTCCTTTGCCACCTGGCTTCTGTGTCATTGGATTGGAGGATCTATAATATCTGAAATTTCTTGGAGGCCTGGTCATTCCACAGTATTCTGTCAGCAAAATTATGAACTCTTGCTCTTTCTTTCTCTTTTGTTGTCGTCTTTGTTTTTATGTTTGTTTGCTTCCTGCAATCAAGGTGCTTTCATTAGGTTCTTGATTTTATAAAAATAAACATAAGTAAGAAATAATGTGAGAATGAGCAGCATGAGAATCTGTTCATATAAAATACAAGCTTCTCTTGCCTGCCTAGGTATTTTAAAGATACATGACCAGAGCAGTTAATTATCATTCTGTCATTTACATTAGGTTTTTGCTTGCACATGTCAGTCCGAAGCAGAAGCAGGAGTGTCAGCAGACTTCCAGAGACTGATCATTGCTGATCTGGCTGAAAAACAGGAACAAGACCTTTTGGTCATCTTTCTTATTCATAAGAGCCCAGGTCTAAATTGCTGAGCAGTCCCAATAGCTGTCTTTGTTGGTACTGCTGTGTGCAACCATTTCTCATTTCTAGTACGAAAAGCAATATTGCCAATGTGATAGACTTCATGCCTCAAACGTCGTTAATATTCACATATGAAACTTACTGAGACTTGCAAAGGTATCTGCCTGTCTTTTAAAAATTTCTTACTCCAAGCCCTGTTTGAAGTATCTTCATCTTTTCCCCTTTCTTTGGTTACTTATGCTAAAGACAGACAACTAGCTTTTCCTGCCAGGTAGGGCTGTAATGGTAATAGTCAGGGGCACTGCCACTGAGAAAGGCGGGAAAAAGAAACAGCAACTTTCCAGAATGCCACTGAGGGATGTTTTATTTATGCTGCTGTGAGTGTGGGTCATTGGTCCTCAGTCAAACATTTAAGCACTAGTTCATAGTGGAATGTTTCTACCCGTTAAAGTAGACTCACAGGTAGTAAGCAGGCCCAAACCTCACCCATAAGGATCTCAGTACTTTCTTTTGCACATAAGGGAGTAAAATATAAGTCTTAGTTCTCAGGTGGTGTTCAAATTATGCAGCTTGTACTAGAAAATCTACCCTCCTTGGTTTTTTTCACTTCTCTGTTAAACCTGCTAGTCCTTGTTGATGCTTATAAGGACTTGGTTTTTTGTTCTTTCTTGGATGGATTGAGTCCCCTTGTTTGTCAGCTCAGAAAATCCACAAACTCAGAGGCTAAAGGGATTCTCAGAAGGCATCATTTCAGATGGTCTCTGCAGTACAGTGCATGTGGCCATCTGATCCAAGTTTTGCCTCAATATGCTGTGTGTTCACAGGTGTCGTTCAGCCAACATCTACCTGCAATGCTTAATTAATTTCTCGGTGATGTTTCTAGCTTCTGAATATTTTGCTGCTGGTTTCACACAGGGGGAGGCGTTTGATACGTAATGTTAGGGGTATGCCACCAACAGCCCAGATTCAGATTTTTCCAAATGTGCCACTGCGCTCCTTCCAGGATGCGTCGTGTGTGTAGTGCCATCTGCCATCATTGATGCATTGATGCATCATCTGCATCATTGATTCATTCTGCAGAATGAATGCCAGCCCCATTCGGAAGTCTTTACTATGGCATCCAGCTCACCATCTGCTCTGGTTCACTTCAGCAGGTGTGAAAAGACCTGGACTGCCCTGCTGTGAAGTGTAGAAACCATGGAAATCGCAGCCAAAAATGCCCATTTGGACACAGTGCCAGTCGATTCACTCGGAGCCAGTTCATTAGTGCATATTGCACTTTGCCAACGAGCTGATCTCCCACATCTCATGCCAACTACATCTTTCCTTCAAACAGCTGACATGTGTGCAAAGGCATCCATTCCAATTCATCAATTGCCTCAGCTTTTGCTCTAGTGTTACGTTAATGGCTGTCAAAGGCTTGCTCTTTTCTCACTTCTGACTGTGTAGAAGTTGCCTCTTACTGCCTGGCAGGTCTCCAGAAGAGACAGAGGTCTGAAAGCTCCGGCATAGTAGGAGCTTCAGGGCTTTACCTCTCAAATTTTGAACTGTCAGAGTGGCACAGTGAAGTTGCTACAGCTTCCCTGCATTAGAAATTTCACATGCTGCATTACGGTAGAGTTGTCATTAGGATCCTAAAGGTGCTTCACATATGGACTCTCAGTAAGAGGAGTTGCTTTCTGTCTGTAGGCTGGGGGATTTAAATGTCCACTGGCATTCCAAAGTTATTTAAAAAAAAAAGTTTCTTCCTCATCATTTTTCTAAGGTAAATTACTTAAGTGGGTCTGAAACATATTCTAGTGGTATTTTAGGGAGAGCAATCTTCACTGTGATTTCGGTAGTCTCACTTCATAGGCACTTGAAAGTATAAAATGCCCAACAGGTTATTTAACCTTGATTGTCATCTGGTATTAAGACCGTGTATGCACGGAGAGTTAGGAGAAGCCATGCACATACCAGGTTTGAAGGCATCAGCCTCCTACGCCATAAACCTTTGGCAGCAGTCTCTTCCATCAGTGTCGGTTCTGGTGAACCTGGGCGTGTGAACTCAGCCCTCCCCTGGCTGCCTCCCTGGCCATCACTCTGTCCTGTCCCCAGCACTTCTCTGCAGTTCTTGCTCATCTCTGCTTTTTCTCTCTGGTGTCTGCGAGGTGAAAATCTTCACAATTCATCCTATGCTTTCCACGTTCTGACGTTATGGAAACGGGAAAGGACTTTGCGAGTCCTTTCCCGAACTTGGGGTGAGAGTGAGCTGAAAGTCAGACCTGAGCAGTGGCTTGTCCCCAGCAGTGGTGTGGTCTGTCAGACTCCACTGATGGTTTGCTCAGCTGCTGAAAACCTATGCTTCAGTCTTCATCATCTGTGGTCCAGAGGAGGTAACAAGGTGGATTCACAGACCCACACCTGCATATCAGTTTGTACACCTTATCGATGCTTGTGTCCTGTTTAGCATGCCCAGCAGTGATTTCAGGGAAGTGCCGTGATGTTTGGACTGGAGGGAGAGAAGAATCACAATAGACTATTTTTGTTCTCTGTCATAGTTTTGCGATATACTTCAAGTCACTGCTTGTAACTTTGGAGGCAGGCAGGTGAAGTGCACTGTTTATTCAGTACTGATAACTAATATAATTGGTACCCATAATTTTGTTTCACTCACCCCAAAATTGTAAGCATAAGCTAGGAATAATAGCAACACTTCATTCCTTTCGAGCCCTGAATCTGACGTCTGTCAGGACAGGTTTACACCGGGGGATAGGAACAGCAAGCAAAATTTAGCTGTTGTGCCTTATGCTGAGAAATGGTTATGAATATTCTAATGCTATCAAAGCAAGGAAGTAAGTAATGTTATCAGGTGTTCCTGTGTAAAATATAAATTTAATTCCTAGCCTCCTGACTTAGGTGTTGGCTTTGAAGTGTTAAAAACCATTTAACACACATGGATGCTAGATACTGTGCTGAACTCTTCCTTGTGTCCAAAAATCTATTGTTAATGTAGCTTTAATAAACTCATTCCTTCAATATTCTCACCTCTACTCATTTCTGAGATGAGACCCAGCTCCCGCATGCAATATATATGGGTATTTTACTTATGCTCTTTATCAGCAAAGAACTAGTTCTTCTTCATTCCAAGAAAATTAGAAGACTATATTCATATAATACGGATTCTGAGCCTAGCCTGGTGTAGAAGGGATTTTTTTTTCTTTTCATACAATGAGGGAGAGAAAGTCATAAAATGAGAAAACTACACAGAATAATTTTACATAGGGGGATAAATGCATAGAAATGAACTCAATTACATTAAACGTAAGAAAAACGTTAGGAAGCCGGTTCCCTAAGGTATTTTACTTAGTAAAAACCTAATTATTACTGAACTTTAATTGGAAAGTCTGTAGAAACTTGGAAAGAGGTAAGGAAAAACTGATTTTCCAAAAGAGTACTGGGGGATGAGGATGTGATTACAAGTGATGCCTGCTCATTGCAGCTCTTCTCACTGTGTTTTTGCTGCTGCCAGAATATAAAAGTTCATTGCTGAAAAAGCTATTAGTCTTAACTTGAATCTCTTAGGAGGCATCTTAGGGAAGCGTGATCTTTGTACAAACGATAAAAGAGGTATTAGCTTATCCCTTTAATAGAATAGATACATAAGTGAAAGCTAAACCAGAGATGTTTTGGACTCAACTTTACCAAAAAGAAAGGCCAGTAGGTCCAATGTTAAATAGCATATACTAAGTATTACAGGCTTCCACATCTGTGGAGCTTTCTAAAGGGATTATGTGAGCATAAGGGAGGGATAATCGACTTTTTGGTGATTAGAAAACAAAGAAGTGAAATAAGAGTTGGGAAATATGTTAATTTTCGGATCGTGTTTGTGATGTTTAATCTCCTGTCTTCTCTTTCTTCTAGCTACGAATGTCACGGCTCATCCATGGTGTCTTGCTGGGAAATATATCCCTGGTGCTGGTCGAGAACAAGACAGGAAAGGAACAGAGCCGGACGTTCTGGCATTCAGAAAACAGCGAAGGTTTGGGAATATGGCAGTGGATGATCCTACCTCTGCCAGATATACTGGATAGGTATGAGTCTCCTCATCATTCTACTTCATGGTGATCAGTCATTTCATCACTAGCTACCTGGCATTGAAAATGACCAGCGTCACTCCTGGAAGTGATTCCATCAGGAAGTGCTATCCGCTGTTACGGGCAGGGAATAACTGAGTGGTTAGAGCAAAGCGTCCAACTCCTGAGTGTTGGTCTTGGTTCACAAACTGCATCACTGGGTGCTTAAGCTTCTGTGTCTCCATTTTATTGGCTGGAAATAATCATCCTCCTTGCAAACTGTTTCAGGTAGCACATTTGATCCTCTTATGTAGTTTGCTAGAGTTGGATGTGAGGTCCATAGCCAATTTTTTTTTTTCTGGGTATCAAAGTCCCCATTGTTCAGTGTGTCTAGATCTGAGCATGGAAGAGATGGGAGAAGAACCTGCTGAAAATCAGACAAGGATGCATTTGAACACCTTTGTGTTAGCTGTAGCAGGAGGCTCAGTTTAACAAAGGGCAGTCTCAGTCATGACTGTAGTCTGGCTTTAAGCGTAAAAGGTTTATCTGGTAGCATATGCTTATTTAAAGAGTGTTGTTTTAGCTGTTTCTTACAAGTCAGCTTTAAGGGAATGCTCTGTTGTTCATTGTTTACTTTTTGTGCACGCTCTGGCTTATGCTGCTTACAGAGAAGACACAGACATACTTCACCTCCTGCTGCCCTGGCCCTTAGGCTGTAACATGCATCTACAGGCTGTGTCATAAGCACTGGTGTCCTTTGTCTCTTTGGAAATGTGTGCCCTAGAAATAATGGATTTCATTAAGGGATAGTTGGCCTCATAAGAAGTTTGAACAAACATTGCATGAATGTGTCTTTTATCTTGCTGGCTCTTGGGGACGCACGTAGGCTGCAAGTACAACAAGGACACTGCCAACGCTTCGGTCCTGAATGTATAATTAATATGTGTGCGTCAAAGATCTTTAAAAAGTATCAGCATTAAGCTTATTGTGCAGTCACTGCTGAAGCACCATTTGTAAAAATACCTGGTTGCTTCAATCACTTCAGCTGTGTTTCCTTTGAAGAATGGTATATTTTGCTATTATTATTTATGTGATTTATTTTCTAATGTTGCCAGGGGAATGTTTTGTACCTGAATTATTCTGTACCCTTATACTATTCCTTTCCTTTAAATTCTCCCTGGTTGCACGGTCAGGCAGAGCATACGTTCATCTTAGGAGCCAGGCTAGCAGTGGTTCACGTGGAAGCACAGATCCCGCTGAGGGATGGTGCTGACTGTTACGTACAGGGCACTGACACCCTTACTTCGCCTTTCCTTACAGAGAAAGACAGCTGGATTCACTGAGGGCAGGGGGTTCATTGGAGGTTAAGACATATGCAGGGAAAACTTTGAAGTTTTGGTGTCTCTTGAAAGGTTTTGCCCTTATTTATTCATAAAAATTCACTATTTTAATGTATTTTTTTCTAAGATTGATTTAGTTGAAACCAGTCCTTCCTGGGAAGGAAGACATCTCCTGTGAGACTTGGAAATACTGCAGGCACCTTTCTCACCATCTTGAAACCTCTTAGGAAATCTGGAGTGATGTACAAATTAGGAAGGAACTCCATGGAAATGTACACTGAGATGGTACTGGGGAGGCTGCAGTATATATACTTTGGAGATAAATGACAGTTTTATTGAACTGTAAGAAGTATTTAATTGATGTGAACCCAAAGCTGGTGCAGCTGAAAGCCTGCTGTGTCTGTCTTTTTCTAATTGGTTCCATTTCAGTAGCTGTGAGGGTCTGCGTTAGAAGCATCATGATACTGCAGGTATTCCTGCGGAAGGAGCTGAAATTTTAAATCACCTCGCAGAAGTAAAGCTCTTGAATAAAGCACACCAGTGTACCAGTTCCACACCAAATTAAAGTCCATGCCGTTGTGATTGGGAAGCTGAATGGAAAGTGTTATAATAACAAGATAATATGCTCTAAACCTGCTCAGAAGCATGCTTGTTCAAAAGCTGCTTAGCCATAATTTCCATGTTTGGCTTATAGCACTTCAAAGAATCATTAGGAAGACTTCCAAGAAATTAGATCAGGTCTATCTTTAGAAACAGACTTTTCTTAAATGTTTGATATCCCTCAGGCTGTTGGGAGAAATTATATTTTGGCAGAAAGTCACAGCTAGAACATTTCAGGTGATTTGGCAGGAACAGGAAGTAGGGAGGAGTATGACAAAGAAGCTAAAGCGTGACTGAGGGATGTTAAGATTTCTAGCACTGCGTTAGCCTGAGCAACCCTGGACACGTGCTGAATTCCCAAGAGTACGATGAGGAGAGGATTGTCTTCTTTCCACCCATTTGATCCTTAGGAAAGCATCCAGTTGAAATTTCACCCTGTGTGAGGTCTTACCTTTTGTGTGTGGGCTTTAAAGAGGCTGAAGGTCCTGGCTTTTGACATCTTCCCAAGTCAGCTATCCATCCTTGTTCTGGCAAAAGAGACTTGAGGGTCGGCTCATGTGGCGTGGAGGTCTATAGAGCTGGAACCCAATTCCAAATGCTCGGTATCTTCTGTGCATGGGGGAGGAAGGGCAGAGGGCCTGGCAAAGGATATGCCGTCAAAGCAGCTACAATTCAAGAAGCCAGTTGTGGGCAAGAGCTGCTTGAACTGTTGGATGAACAGATTGTGCATACCAGAGGCAACAGGCAAAGCCACCAGAGGTGCTGTATTTCAACTTGCCACTTAAATACACTCGGTGTGTACCAACAGTCCTTACTGTACTTCATTTGGCCCCCGTGGATCCACCTACCCCTCCCTGGAGGACACATTATCCACAAATCAGATAATCTGCACAGATTAGTGGAAGCTAGAGAACTGGTCATTTTTACATACTGGAATTTACACGTTTATGCAGTGTTAAAGTATTTGGGTTGAGAGTAAAGAACTGTGTTACTGTAAAATTGTTTTATTTGATGGAAAATTACTGTTTGTTTTCCAATGATGAGTCTGTTGAGAATTGTTCTTCTTAACATCATAGAAATGCCAGTAGGAAACAGATTCTTGAGAGCTCTGTTGTAGTTGGTAGTTTGGTCTTGCTTTTATTATACATTTGTTTTTAGTTAGTAAATGGGAGTTTATATTTTGATAATAATTGAAGATGAGTGCTTCGTGTAGCTAATAATGAGACATTCTGTTAGTTTAACAGTATGGCTAAGGTATATCCCCTAGATAAAATGCAAGCACATGTAACAGAGTGATTCTCTGGAGCTTGCTGTAGGCTGATGCTTATTATCACCAACCTAGCAACTGCTTGCTAGGCAGTGTAAGAGGTGGAAAAGGATTAGGTCTAATAGTCTGAAGCATGGCTGGAAAAATAATGCTTCAGTAAGCAAATTCTAGTTCTCTTGATTTCTTCTCCCGTGATGAAGTTGAGGCCAGCCATGTGGAGTGACATGTTGGCTACATGTTCTATGGGTCTGTCTGCCACCTGGCTGGAGTTGCCTGGAAGTGGACTCCACAGGAGCCTGCCCAGACCAGCTCTGGTTTTTTAAGGCCTATATTCTCTACTACACCCATCCTTTTATTTAAAGATTTCACACTAACTTCTGTAAGAGGAAAATTTTTACAAATGGCAAATACTGATAGCAAGCTGTCTAACCTCAGTATGGCCTTGTGATAGAAGAAGATTGTGTAGAAACATAAAAGGAATGTAAATGTGTCTAATAGAAAGGTTTCCTTGGCTTCCTTCCTTCTTAAGTTTATTTTTCTGGCATTACAAAGTCTGAGTTTATAGCCAGTCTGAAGTAATAGTGGCCAGATGGTGGAAGGAGAAGTGAGAGGAGGAGTTTACTTGAGGTGCCTAGAAACTAAATTTTCAGTCATAAGTAGCAGCACCATTTGCCTTGTCACTGATAGCAAGACTAGGCTCTGTGTCCTTTTAACAGGGCAGCACATTCAGAAAGTAAAAACCAATTTTCTTTGGGTCCCATTGTGCTCAGAGAGCTGCAGAATTATTTTCTTGCTGATGACCTTCTCCTGAACGCCGACTGAGGAATTTTATGATGTTGGAAGAGAAGAATGTGGCTTACCTGAAAGGCTAGGTATGGATGTGACCTTCCTGAGGAAGAAAGCAAAAAACTCTACAAACCTACCCCAGACAGTGATATTCTGTTGCAAAAAGTCAAAATTCACTTCCAGGTGATTGTACTTCCTTGCTTTAAACTGGCTTCTTTGCCTATTCCGGGCTTGCTGCCTCACTGGATTTTTATGAACTGCACTGATGCTCATCAGTTTTTCATCTACATATCAAAGCGGGATTCCCCTTCAGTTCTTGGGAGTGAGACCCTTTGTTCTGTCTGGCTCCTTCAGCAGCTCTGATCTCAAGGGCAGCCAAAGGACCTGGGGAACCCCTCGTGCCTTGCTGCAGTAACAAGAAGTTGTCTCACAGTCATACCGCCCCGCTCTATTTCCACCAGCTGTGGCTAAGCACTCTTCTTGTCCGACCGTTTCTGCCTGCCTTACTCTGTCTTTCACATTGCTTTCACGTTTTCTTTCTAATAAGTTTCTGGTCATCAGGTTTCCCATCAAGGAAGAAAAAGGACAGTTCTTGGTAACATTTTGTACCCATTTGTCTCCTGTTATTCCTGAACTTTCTTCTCATTTTGCTATGAAGAAACAGGGACCCTCCATACAAGCTAGACATGTGTCTCCCTACACATTACCACATGTATATTCATCGGTCACATCTACACACAGATCTCTATTCTTTCTTCCTATACCCGCCCAACAAGCGCAGCCTCGGTGGGAAGATGCCGATGTGGTCCCACGTTCCTTTATTAAAAGCAGAGCAAGGCTTTAATGCCCGTGTCGCTGCTTTTCTGCTCTGTAGCATTAACTCTGTCTGCTGCCGTTCTCCTTTTGAAATAATCTGCTGATGGCTGCTCTGTTCATCTGAAAAAGGGGGTTTTGGTGACAGTGTGTGCAGAGTACCTGTGACAGATTTTGTACGTGTGTATGTTCAGCATGGTTGCCTTTAATAACACCTTTGAATCTCAACCCTTATTACTGGCTATTAAGTAACTTCCTGCACAGCAATTCTGTCACTGTAACTGAGTTTGGTTAACATGCTTATATTTCTCCAAATAATCTCATTCCCCCTAAGTATGTCTTTTATCCCAAATAGTAAGTATTCCTTTGTGAAGTGAACTAACAATGCATCATTTGTAACAGAGAAGTTAATGGGAACCTGAATGTAATAAGGGTTAGTGACCTGAAACTTCTCCATTCCGTAAGTACCTCGCTCTCCAGCAGGTTCAGCCGTAATTATTTTAGCTAGGTAGAGAGAGAAATCAGTTCCATCAGAGGCAAAACATTACAAGTTATGAAATGGGATCTGTACGTACCGGCATGCTGTGATCGTGTCACTGCACGGGGGATTGAGTACAGAGGAGATCAACATTCAATCTTGGTTAATAATCCCTAGCTTTATGGTAAAAAGAAAAAAAAATAATGATTATGAGCCTTTCTAAAATAATGGCGTGAAGACAGCTGCCTGAGTCTGGCTAATGGAAACCTGAACTGTCTGTATGAGCCAGGGACAATATTTAGGTGGAATTCAGAGTTGTTACTGAAGGGAGGGAGCTGCAGAATTTGCACAAAATCAGTTTTCTGAGGTCTTCAGTTCAAGAAGAATGGTTTTTACTTCCCTCTGAACAGAAGAGGGTCCGACACCCCCAAAAGCTAACATTTCTGCAGTGAATATCTAAGGAGAGGTGAGATAAGCAAAACAGTTTGTCCTCATGGAGGGTATACCAACATAACTATAGATGTATTTTCATACTTTCAGCTCTCTGTTTCCCTCTGTAATTAAGCCCCAGATATTTTTGAGGGAAACCAGTCTTCTGTTAGGATCAAGAAAAAAATAAGCAAGAAGAAGCAATAGAAAATCCAGGGTGATGTGATGAACTCAAAAACTGGCCACGCTAAAATGAAACCCAGGATTCAAAGATCCTGAGGAATGGGGAAGATTACAGCCCCAGAGGCGTTGATCGTACCCTGTTTCTGTCAGATTTAGCTGAGTTGGGAATTGCTAGGTCCTGCCTTTCAAGGGAACTGTTCATCTGGGTTCAGGTTTCGCAGGTTGGGCCAAAGACAAACAAACAAAAAAGCTTATTTGTTATGTCTTTGTTGCCATTTCTTCTCTGTGACTGAAATGTTTGATCAGCAGTCACCCTTGAGTGGTTTTTGAATTTATGTAAAACTTGTATCCTTGAGAAAACCGAGCTGATGTTCCCCAAAGGAGAGATTTGAATTGGGCTTTTTTTGCCCACCTGGTACAGCATTTCCCATCTGCCTCAGACAGATTAAAAAAAAAAAAAAGGCCTTTGCCTGAGTTGCATTCACAGCTCAGCTGACACCGAGCTCTGCGGGATGTAGCTTGTACTTCCCAACTGTCATACAGCTAAGGAACTTTTTTTTTCTAGCTGTGCTCCTGGGGTCAGGTTGGACAAAAGAAGAGACAGAGAAGAAGTAATTTCCACCAGTCCTCAAGTAACGATTTTTCTAATATCAAAGCCTTTTATAGCAGCTCTATTGACATTCCTATGAAGAAATCTAGCTTACACACGCCGTCTTACCTGATGAGGATTTGGATGCTATTTGAGGAAATTGCTGGGATGTATTAAGCAAGAAAGTCACAACAAACTTCCCAGTGCTCATTTCGCTGCTCCTGGGTAATTGCCTTCGTGCTCTTCCATGGCCATCCACCACTGCATCTCTGTTTGCAGTGAGGGTGTCTACACGGTGCTGTGGACCAGTATCTGTGCTGTAGAGGTGCCAGTTACGTACTGGCTGTGCCATCAGCATACCCCGCTTTGATCTGTGCAGAAACATCAGCAAGATGCTGTCTCCTCCAGCGTTATTCTGAGTCACTGCGATAACGTACGCTTCTGGTGTTTCGGTATCAGCCTTCACCAAAGTCCAAGGGAGTAGTTTCATTAATTTCAGGGATCAAACAGAAATAAAAAAAAAAAAAAAAAGGAGGGTGCAAGGGAATGAGATTGTCTGTGGGGTTTTTTCCATCTCACTGATGTGTGACATTTCCATCTTCAGTTTTGATTAAATTTCCCTTAATTAGCCCATTAAGCTAAAACCACCAAAGCTAATGATTGAAATGTTGGTTAACTGACTATCTTGTTTCGGTGGAATTTGAAAGACATCATATTTCTAAATTAATAGCGGCATTAAACTGGAGAAGAGAAAAAGATGAACTATTTGTTGCAGAAATGCTGGTCTCAAGAGTCATGTTAGAAAAAAAAAAATCAGATTAATAGACAACCCGAGCAGCACCGATTGTCCTAACGGTATTTGACATTGACATGATTTTTCTCTTTTGGAGTCATTTCTGTCTTTCTTTTTTTCGAATGGTGAGCTTCAGAAAATTTCTCGAGTGTTCTGGTCCCAGTGCTGCTGCAGGTGAAATCAGCTAGGCTGAACTGTAAATGAAAGTACAGTGCAAGCTGTTGCCTCCTTACACGGGCACATTAGATGGCACTCCCTGGAAACACTGGTTTGTATCCTGCCTTTCTGTTCTTAGGGGCTGAACATCAGATAATCCTCAAAAGAACAGCCTTGCACTGTCTGACGAGGCATGACATGAACAGTGCATCAAAGGATAACACCTTGGGGCGTGAAGCCAAGGAAATTGCCGAAAGCTAGTTTCAGAAGTAGTTAGTTGCCAGGTACAAAGAACTTTCCTAGTAGACCTTCCAGAAGTATCTGTCTCTTCTTTTATGCAACCTGAGCCAAAGCCTTCAGAAGTGGAAGGAAAAGCTGACATAGAAGACCACGTCTAAGAACTGCTTGTTTGTCTTTCTAATTCATTTCCCAGCCTTGGTTCAGCACCTTAGAAACATAAGCACACATCAAAATGTCCACCTCTCCAAGTGGCATTTAGTGTGCAGCCCTGGGAAAAACCAAAGATGAGATGCGTCAGAGACTCTGTTCCAGTGGTCCCTTCAGCGCAGCACCAGTGGTCACTGTGTGCAGGGCATCGATTTTCAGACACAGCCAACTGAAAGACGTGTAGCAGAATCCATTTCCACCTTACCTCTTCCTGGAGGTTTCTGCAGCGCACAACGGGGAAGAAGCTTCTGCTGAGCCACGGCCTGCAGTGTACAGCCCAAGGAAGGTCTTGCTTCTCCATGACGTGCCAGACCGTGACCTGTGGTGGTTCAGGACCTGTTGCACATACGGTTCAGTCATCTCTGCTCCTGGCACAGTAACTCACAGGAGATCAGAGCCCGCTTTGTGTGTCCAACAGCTTTTGTTTAAGACACATGGCATGTCTCAAACCAAACAGCTTATGTTTACACTAGAGCTTGTAATTTCATTTGAAGTGTTGGGGATGTCAGCTGTGAGCAAATCGGGGGAGGAGAACAGCCGAAGCAGTCAGAAGCCAGTTTACCATCCAAGGATTCTATGTTCCTTCCAGTTCTCCTCCTAGACATACCCACAATGGGTTTCAGGTATACCAACCAAGAACTGTGAGGGTTTTAGCGATGTCAGACTGCATTTGCACTTTAGACTGGGAAGGCAAAAAAATCCACTTCCATGATCTTTAGATTTGTTTGGATAGAGCTGCTACCTTTTGAGCTGATAAAGACAGGTCATTTAGCAAGGAAAAATAACGTCTTGCTGTTGGGAGTTTCCTTTGATGCTAGGGATACTCTCCTTCAACATACCCGGTGTTTTTTGTGTCAATCACCTGCTTCTTCATAGCAGTTGCTTATGTCTTTAGAACATAAAAAGTCCATTTGAGACAAGTTTCTCCCCATGTCCAATACATATCTCCAAGGACTGAGAAATTTCCGTATTGAAGCATCATTGTTTTACTTTACCAGAAATAAAGGAGGAGGAATACAGTTACTATAACAACTCTTTTGTGTTGTGAATGGACTGTGTTCTGTTCTAAACCCTTTGTACCTTCCAGGAACTGCCAGGATCTTCCTCTGTTTAAGTTTTTGCTTTGAATCAGCTTTTCTGACTGTGTGCTCCTCTGTAGTTGCAGAAGGTGACAACACCTCGATCTAGGTATCCTCAAAAGGCACATATATCCTTGGGGTCATCACTGTCACTGACTGTCATCGCTGGCAGTGAAAGCTGTGCTGTGTTTGAGAACAACATGGAACTGGGGTGTGTTTGTTGACAATCAGGTGGCCGAAATAGTAAAAATCCTCTTGAAAACACAGGAACATGTTGTCCCAAAGTAAATGTACATATGAGCAGAGAAGCTTCACTTGAATTTTGTTTTGTGAGGTTGGTTTGTTGGTACAGGAGAGGTAGATGTAAAAAACAGCAGGAGACAACGGGACTAATGTAAGAATTCTGATCGCAGACAGAAAGCTGAGGGAAAGTATTTTGGACCCAGTACTGTGCCTAAAGGACTGGAGTCTGTGAGAAGAAAAACATTCTGCTGGTGTTTAGATTCTTGCTGCAGTTAAGGGGCAGGATTTCTACAGCCTTTCTAAATAAATAGGACCACTCCTCAAAAATACCTTGTTCTGTCATCAGCTTCTGGGCTACAGCAGAACATCTGCAAGAATTCACATCCTGGCTAAATGCTTGGATCTAAAAGGTAGCGCAGGAACCATCGGCCGTAGATCTGCATTAGAGACCCATGAGGGGCTTAACTTCTGCTGGTGTAAAACACCAAGATACAACAGAGAATGCAGTTTAAGTAATATTTTATATTCTCTTGCAGCTTGTCCTACGGCATGTGATAGTTTTTATAGTCTTGATGCCCCCTCTCAGCATTGTATCTCGCTTCTGGGCCATGGTTGGCTGCTTTTAGAAATCGTTCTCCTCCCTAAGCGGAGTATTATGATTTTATGTGGCAGATATGCATCGGGAGAACATGAACTTGCTAAGCTAAGAGAAAATCTAAATCCACCAGTGCACTGAATTAATGCATGGTCAATATACTATCAGATTTGTAGTACTTGATTGTGGGTTATTTTTGCTCTTCTTGTGGACTCGTAATACCACGGCGGGTGAATTTACAGTGATCTTTCTTGTGGTGATGTAGGAGTGGGAGAACCACCTGGCAAAAGCCAGCGGGGAGTGTGGAAGTGATTTAAAGCAAACCTGCTCAGCTTTTACAAGGAGATAATGAGTTCTGCTCTTCCCATGGACTATCCGGTGTCAATTCCTCTCTTTTGTGGCTGCCAAGACTGTTGGATAGCCTTTGCCTCCTAGAGGGTGGATCAACACCAATAACTTTCTACATTGGTTTCAGCTTTTGATAGCCAGTTCCTTTTAGAAACTCCAAATGATTTCAGGAACCCCAGCCTACTTATTTTTCTTAACACTTAAGGTGTAAAACACTTGTGAGAATAAGATCACTTGGGTGTCTAATTTTTTTTTTTTTTTTTTTTTGGTGCCAGGAGCCAGGGGACTTTATTTTCTACCCTAATACCCGCCACAAACCCATACTTGCACCTGCTTCAGGCTGCATGCCTCTGGAGGGAAGAGGGGCTGTATTCTTTTTTTCTCTCTGCCTATATGTATGTACAGCTCCCCTCCTCAGATCATCTTTGCTTGTTAGGGGTGAGGATACTTTCTCTGTCAATTTAATATTTTTATATGTGAAAAGAAAAGCTTTTTTCCCCCTTTCTAAAGCTGTTTTAATTGCAAAGAGCTCTGAGTTTCATCTCTCTAACAGAATTTAATCTCTGTTCTTCCCCTCTGTGCAGGTTTTGGTTTCAGATCATCGCTTCATGGCAAGAAGGATCTGATGCCATTATTGCTTTTGACAATATCTCCCTCAGTCTGGACTGTTATTTAACAAGTAAGTTTTCCTTTTATCTGCAAGTGACTTGTCTTTTATTTGCCACATAGCTGAAATTTGGAAAGGGCTTGAATCTGTGGGGATGAGAATGGCGTGTTGTTACCTTCAAAAGACTCTCAATATGTAAATGTGAATGTTTCAGACATGGCTGTGCTTAGGTGGAGGAGACCCTTCAGATGCATGGCTTACTGGGAGAGCTGGCCAGTGGATGGGTTCCGAGTTTTGCAGTAAGTGGGTAGTAAGGCATATGGTGTGGGAGAGTCAGCTTCCAGCTGAGCCAGCAGCATCACCTATCCACCCGGGCTGATGCAGGAGCCAATCTGTGATTAGAGAGTTCCACATGACCTGGTTTGCTGTGTGACAGTTATCAAAGTGAGTGACAGTTGGACTCTGGCTGGGGACAGGCAGGCATCCTGTGATTGACACTAACTTTGCAATAACATTGGGCACAATACTCCAGTTAAATTAGAACAAGGTTATTTTATTTGGACTGACATGCGTTTAAGTCTGAATCAGAAACTAGGATCTTCACTCTCGTCTACTCTTGGGAAAAATTTGGATTCTGATCCAGAGTTTGTGATTGACTGGCCTCTAGAATGTGCCCAGTCCACACCTCGGCTGCCAGATTTCGCCCCATTTAGATTTTTATTGAACATTCGTGTCTGGCTCATCTTTCACAATCTCATGCATAGCGAATTGCTTAATTTGTAAATGTGTTCAATGTTCTGTCACTCTATACCTCAGACCAACAACTTACATGAGGGTTGGAGGATTGCTGCTCTGAACACGTGAAACTTCTACCTTGGGTTGTGTAAAACTCAAGTGTGTCCTTTCGTCTCCTAGGCTTGAAGCGACAACCTCTCTAGCCCTGTTCAAAGTGAAAACCTCGAAGCCATTTCCTCGTCCAACAGCACTCAGAATGTTTCATCTGCTTTGTGTTATGTTGATTTGCATTGGCTGGGGCTGAGAGTTTTTCCATTTACGCAGTGATGCCCCTTGGTTTCTGTGCAGGAGTACAATGTGCCTCAGGTCCCAGTGTTCTAAAGAAATCTCAAAATTAGGCTGTAATTAAAAAAGATTCCACATACTTTTACTGGCTAAAAGACAAACTTTCTAACAGATGCTAAAGATTGTATTGTGGATTTCTGCTTTGTCTTCATTCACTTGCTGTTTTGCCCGCCACTCATTCCTGATTATTTTTCTTTGTCACAGTTCCCAAAACAGCAATGGAAAGTCAATCTGCCCTTTCCTTTTAATAGCGTTACATCCTGTGACTGCAGGCTCTTGTTCTCACCAGAGAAGCCTCCAGCCCCTAAATTAGCGTCAGTTTTGGGATTGCATACTGACTCAGCCACCCCTAGTGATAAGCCCATCTGTGACTTCTTGTTTTCTAGTCAGTGGAGAGAAGACACCTCGAGGTACCACTCCGGACTCAAGCAATTTGCTCACCAGTGGAGGTGGCCAGAAGAAGTTTGGATGGGAACAAAAGCTTCTGGGAAATCTCCAACTCAACACTGCCCCCATTTCTGGTCCAGCAGGTAATTGTCTGGTCTGAGAAGCATTTTCAGACAGCAGAGATTTCCACCTGGTACAGATTTCAGTTAGATGTGCCTAAATGCAATATGATTCCTTTATTTTTACCAAAGCCTTTGTTGGGAGCTTTTCCCAAGTCCCTTACAAACAAAACAAAACTGAACAACCTCTAGAAAGCAATTACCTTTAGCTGTTAAATGTAACACAGATTTCGATTGCAAGCTGGTGAAAGAAAGAACCCGAGGGAGCCTCTTGAAGTAAAATGTGCTTTTATACTGTAAGACTGACTTGTTTGGTGTCATGGTCATTTAAAAATAGGCAGGAATAAAAGCAAAGTGTCCAAATTGACTGAGTCCAGTATGTGGTAACCTGAACACCCATCTCCAGTTAATATAAGCTTGGTTTGAAATAACTTATAGCTTGGCTTTTTCAGTCATATTTTCATTGTCCATTTGAAAGAGTACAGCATTGGACTTTGTTTTAAAAACACAATTTTTAGTTAGTTAGAAATGTCAGTCTTGTATGGTCAATGTTACTCTCTTCTTCCCTGTCCCTCAGGTCCCCTTTCCAGCTTAATGGCAGCGGTGTGGGCCAAACAGATGCAAGATTTCCATTCCCTCCCCCTTACAAACATCCCAAATGTTTGTCTCTTCCCTCTCCCAGGCTTGCTCACACAATCACAACATCTGTTTTGGGCTCTACACGTGCATTTCTATTTCAGTCTGTTTCCTTTCCTCCTCCTCACCACCTTCTCCTCCTGGTATGATGCAGGTGGCCACAACCTTCAGCGGGTCTGGGGGAGCAGGGCTGATCATGGAAGTGAGAGATGACTTCAGGAGAGATGAGCACTCTCTATACCTGCCCCCCTCAATGCTGTGTGCAGCTGTTTCTCCTCACTTAGGGCTAGCTAGTTACCTGCCATTTGAAATATCACCCCTCTTAAGGTAGAGAACAGCAGGGTGGTTGCCTCCTTTACTTTGTCAGTAAAGCCAGGGATTTGTTCCTGCTGCCACCTTCCCTCCCACTCCTCTGTCTTAGAAGGTCTTAACTTTGAGTCTGTTCTATGCTAGGTTATGTTTCACTTTGCTACCTGCAGTGTGCTGTTGAAATACATGAACCAGTGGTGTTAGCTCTGATACCAGCAGCAGTACGGTCAGTGTGGTCAAAAGCTCCGCACAGTCTTCAAAGCCTGCCTGAAAAGCTGGATGCATTAGCCCGCTCCGTGCTGCTGCAGCAGGGCAGCTGCTGGTACCTGAACTCTCCTGCGGAGCCAGCTCTGGCAGAGGAGGCTGATGATGCAGTCTGAAGTGTTGCTATCGAGTGGAGTTTATTGATATTTTATGTACTGAGCATCATACGGTAAGAAAAGTGCAACAGCACAGACAGGAGTCTCAGGAGAGTGAGACAGGGGAAATGAGGTTATATGGAGAGGATGCTCCTGTGTTTTAGATATAAAGGTGGTGTGTAGCTCGGTTACAGATGTGTGTGAGCTTGGGCTGGTCACAAAGGCATCATTTCCAAAAGGACCCTTACGTCCTCTTTGCGGGTCCTTTGAAGTGTTCCCTTCGATATCTGTATCTCCGTTTCCTGCCTCTAAGTGGAGCCACCTTTTAAGTGCTTTCACAGTTGCTCTTGGGTCAGTGATCCTGTAGTAGGATGCACACGCAGGTGTAGAATACAGACTTCTGGCTGACTTTCCATAGCACTGTCGGTGCGTAGGTGGTGATACGGTTCCCTAAGGCAGCTGTATGTTTCCTTCCAGTGTACCTGCTGTTTTAGTAACACAAAAGCCATTAGATACCAGGTTCAGGTTGGAGAATGGCCTGGAGTTTGAATACAAAGTGGCTGTGTGGGTGTTAGGCTGGAAATGTTGTGGCTGTAGGTTTCTTCAAGAATTTTGTTGCTTCCTACTTCTTGCTAGACCTGAAATGCTGCAACATTTCTAGCTCTTCTGCTTCCTGCGCTATCTGAGGAATGCAGTTTGAAAAATGCTTGGGTAGTAGAAATAATGGGAGTGAGATGGCATGGGGATAGAAGAAAAGGTCATGGAGGTACTTTGAGCAATTCTTTTTTTTTTTAATGAACTTGGGGTTAAAATTCAAGACAATTCCTGTGGCATCTAAGCCAGCTTGCCTAATTTCTGGGCTTGATCCTTGGTTCTGTTCATGTTCTGTCCAAAACTGTCTCCAGCCACTGAGGTTTGAAATCACTCCTACAGCAACTTTCTCCTGGTCACGCCCTTGGCGTGGACAGGGCAGAAATCAGAGAAGCTAAGCTGCAGCTTCTTGCGGTGGGAAGTCATTGCATTTGTGAGGTCACTGAATCACTGTTTTCCGTTGTGTTGCTGAGTCCCTGCTCTCAGTAAACACTGCAGATGCTTGTTTGGTCCCTGGGCTATGCGTTTTACCCAGCTTTAATCTTGTTTCTTTCTGCATCCTGTAATGCATTTAAGAAACCTCAGGCTGAGTCTGTCAAGGCCTTTACTTTGATGGCCACGTATTTGCTGTTGTGCGAGTGAACCAACAGCATCGCCGCCACCCTGAAGTCCCAAAGACTGCACTGACCAACGTGAGCTCAGCCAAAAGTAATTACATCTAATGTGATCTTTGGCTTGTATGATGGATCACAGGCTATAATATTTCCTTCTTAAGGAATCGTATTAAAACAAAGAACTGTGTTCCTATAGCTGAGGAGACAACAGGATAATAAAATGCCCTCCCTGAGTCCCCGGGCCACCTCAGCCTACACAGCAGGAAGTACAGTCTGAGAGACAGGTATGACTTTGTTTACACGACAGTAAATCCAAAGAAGCACCATTGCTTACAAGGGTATGGGCCTCGATTTGCTCCTTTGTAACTGCAGGCAGTTCCTGGTTTTGCCTGTGCTTGGAAATCCATTTTCAGCAGAGCCACAGTCATCACCACCAACCTCCCTGTCCTCTCTGTTTTTGGGCCCTGTACCCAGTGAATTGCTTCTTCAGCCTTGGCATTGCTTATCATGGCTTGGCATGCCTCCAGGATATGTTCACCAAAGGTTCAAAACACCTAAAGCAGCCACGCTGTGAAAGATCCTAAAGCTTCCAGAAAGCGGTTAACCAGTCACATGTCACACATGGGATGATGAATGTGCTGTGTAGAGAAAAGACACAAAATGTTACAACTAGTGTGGTGCTGGTGCTGTCTCAAGTTTCTAGATTATGACCAACACAGAAGAATTTCTGTAGGTTTCAGTTCACACAGTTATTGGCAGTGCAAGGTGGCCATTAGGTGGATGATCACCAAGCAATGCAGATGCTTTCCTTTTCAATTAATTAGTTACGTGTTATTTGCTGACATGCCAACTTCTTGCTGAAAGGTGGCAGGTGGAATTTTATTCTAAAAGAAGACTGCAAAAATATGGTAAGAAAACCAGAAGGTTGTATACCAGAAGGTTGGAACAACTTCAGTGGAACTAGGATTTTTGACCGAAATGGTTAAATCTGTGCCCTGCTTATTTTGATGTAAACCAACCTTACTTTGGCTTCAATTTTAAAGTGATTAGGTATTAGTTTAAGTAAAACTGAAAGCTGCCCAAAACATACCATTTCTCTACAGGGAATTTAACTACCAATTAAAAAGCTAATTTATATCAAACCAATGCAATTTCTTTTTATAGACAAGGCCAGAACATGGGAAATTCAGGCATATAAAGATACAGTGAGCAATAATGAGGAACTCTAGGTAAACAAATTACTATCATGGAAACTGGAGGAGGCAGAATAGGATTCTCAGTAGGCGAAAGGAGATAACAAGACACAGAGCAATCAAGCTTTAATTAAAGATTTCTGGGGCTTCTGAATAGGCTGTGAATACCATGAGGATAGCCTCTCTTTTGATGTTTCAGCTTCTCATTTGTCCTACTGACAACTTACTTGTGTCAGGGCACGCAGCACAAAAATGATGTGTTGTGAAATGTACAAAAAGATTAACCTTTCTTCCCCTCACATCCTGCATTGTTTTGTCCCACCTGATCGGCATATCTACCAGCCATTGTGCCACCACGGTTTCTGGCATCACAGTGTTTTGTCATCCAGACCGGATTACTGTTTTCCTTCAGCTCTAGTCTCTTCCTCACAACACTCACAGCTTGCACAGGTTTTGCCTTTTCCATCAGGGGGAGGCCTCTTACGAGTACGTGGCTGTTTCTCGGAAGGACTCTGAGTCACATTAGTTAATCAAATGAAGGAGCTGAAAGGAACAGCGGAGCAAGTATTAAGTGAAAGAAAATTACATTTGGTTGCTCTCTGTGTGCAATTATACTAACTGAACTGTTGGCATAATGCAATAAAGGTATCTGCAGAATTGTATTTTTGTATTAAGCATCAATTAACACAGCTCAGTGCCCTCCCCCAACAAAAGTAGCATCCTGAACAGTGATAGAAAATGTTCAGAGACAGATGGTGGGATCTCAGATTATATAGGCATGAATTTCTTTACTCCAGTGTTTACAGTTGCTTTCTCTGTAGGACTGAAAATAGCAAATACTGAAAATCAACATACAACCAGATCCCAACATAGCCAAGTTGAATTGACATAAATACTTTCTGGAGTTAATCATACAGCTGAAATAAACAGGGCGATTTTCACATTTTAGACCTAAATTTTAAAGCTGCCTACTTTTAAGAATGACCGTTTAAATTGTGCAGAAACTTCTATAAATCTCAGGAAAGGTTTGAAATAATTTTGCCACCTCTACCCAACTTGGTCTTTGTTATCCAGCATGCGTTCCTCCTATCCTTTGTAATTGTGATCAAACAAATCCCAAAAAGTTAGTAGCATGTCTCACTTAACACCCTTTATGGCAGACTCCCGCTAGCTCTTTAAGTGAAACATAAAAGAGAAAAGAAATTAGTTTTCTTCATGCTGCTTTGTTAGTGTCTGGTTCCAGAAGGTAACAAGGAGCAAGGTGTTCTCATTGCTGTTTGAGGTCAGCAATGTCCTTGCCCTGTTACACTGACCACAGATGATTTCCAACCAGGATGCCCTGATAGTCTTCCCGTTACATGGACACATAAGGACAATCTAAATCAGGAATCAAGCTTTTGGTATTTGAAAAGATACTCAGGATCCATCTGGCACGCATTTGTCATCATTGCAGATGCTCTTCTTGCTGAACTGAAAAACATGTCCCAGTCTTCTGTTGCCACCCTCATTTAAAAAATGGAAAGACAGAGGTAGAAATAGTAATTCCATAAACAGGTGGAAAGCCGGCCTCCTCTTAGTCTAGCCGTACCCCTGTAACAGGTTCTGCTATGGCTGGCAGGACTCACTAATTTCTATGATCATTTTATATCCCATTCATACCATTGTGTAGACACATTTAACAGTTTAACAGACTGTGATTGTGACCACAACCTATTTCTGCCATTTGCTATCACCTTTCAAACCCTTGCCCTGCCTCATTAATCTCTGGCAAACTTAGTCCTGGAAAAGGTAATGATCTCAAATTACTGCTCACAGGACAGTGTTAAACCACAAAACCCACAGCAAAACTGAGAAGTTTTCCTTCCTTACATTACCGAACATATTTCTTATATATGCTTGCAGTGTATTTTGCCTATAGACTTTCAGCAGAGCGATGTTGGAATTCCTGGTAAATGAGATTGCTCATGCACAGAGTAAAAGGTGTATCGCTCCGAGCATACCACGGTGCCAGTGGCAGCCAAATGTGAGGGGAGATTAAGATAGGCGATTTCCTGTAAGCCTCTGATTTCACATCTTGGCCAGGTAGTGAGTGTTCATAGAATCACAGCAGGGTTTGGGTTGGAAGGGCCCTCACAGACCATCTAGTTCCAACCCCCCTGCCACGGGCAGGGACACCTTCCACTAGACCAGGTTGCTCAAAGCCTCATCCAGCCTGGCCTTGAACACTTCCAGCGATGGGGCATCCACAGCTTCTCTGGGCAACCTGTTCCAGTGTCTCACCCCCCTCTCTGTGAAAAAATTCTTCCTGATATCCAATTTAAACCTCCCCACTTTCAATTTAAACCCACCACCCCTTGTCCTGTCACTACAGGCCCTTGTAAAAAGTTCTTACAAACAGATGAAGCAAGCGTTCTACTCATTCATGGCATCGTTTGATGTCTTCTGCCTTAGAGAAAGAAGTAAAATGAACGTCCTGAGGGACAACTAGCAGAATTCAGCCACTGGGGTTTTTATGCCCCTGCAGCATGAGACCTTATAGCCCTTATTAACGTGGGATTTTTACTCTGTTGGAAGTAGGGATATAGCCTCTTGGCCCGAATAGAGGTTGTGGCAGCAAGTTCCACACACTGCCTACACATTGTTTGAAAGCACTGATGCATTTCGCTAGCACCTTACTCTAGGTTCCAAAATAAGCCAGGTACCTTGGTGCTTGGTTGGTAATTTTCTCAAATCTCAGTAAAGCTTTGGTTTGGAATGAGTTGAACCTCTGTTCAAACCAGCTTAATTTAACAAATGCCAGTTAATATGTTTAGGCCCTTGAGGGATAGCTGAAATGCCTATGTCTGTTCTGTGATACGGAGTTTCCATGCTGTATGTGCCAGTGGAATTGCTTTCTCTGTTAGAAGTACAAATGAGCTGTAGGCTTGGCTCCACTGTTTTCTCTTCATTGTTGCTGGTTGTTGTTTGCAGCAGTGCCTGTAGCAGTGCTGCCTGGGGCTGCAAGTAGTATCGGAGCTAATTCAGGTGAATTAGTCATTTTAAGTCTAGGGGGGTGCTGTGGCTGAAATCCAGTGTCGTGATTGCTGTGCGGTTTATGTGCCAAGCGGCGTGAAAACTAGAATTTCTGATGTGCAAATGAAAACAAGCATGAGTGACTGTGTGTGTTAATATATCCGTAAATGTAATTTGGGAATAAACGTTGGGAAGAAGGAATTGTTCTAAACCTGTTTTAGTAGAGCCGAAATGGCATTTCTTGCAAAATGTTGCTGGGACCTTAGCAAGGTGCTGGAGAGATTACCAGGGAGCTTGAGGAGGGCAGGTGTGTGGGTGAACAGGCAGAAGACCAAGTGTTTCCTCTGCCGTGTTTCTTATAGAATCATAGAATCATAGAATGGTTTGGGTTGGAAGGGACCTCACCGACCATCCAGTTCCAACCCCCCTGCCATGGGCAGGGACACCTTCCCCTAGACCAGGTTGCTCAAAGCCTCATCCAGCCTGGCCTTGAACACTTCCAGGGATGGGCATCCACAGCTTCTCTGGGCAACCTGTTCCAGTGCCTCACCACCCTCTCCAGGAAGAATTTCTTCCTGATGTCTAATCTAAACCTCTCTGATTTCAATTTATACCCATTACCCCTTGTCCTATCACTACAGGCTCTTGTAAAAAGTCCTCTCCCAGTACCCTTGTAGGCCCCCTTCAGATACTGGAAAGCTGCAATGAGGTCTCCTCGGAGCCTCCTCTTCTCCAGGCTGAACAAGCCCAGTTCTCGCAGCCTTTCGTCATAGGAGAGGTGCTCCAGCCCTCTGAGCATCTTGTGAAAGTGGGGGTTCCGTCAAATGAACTGATGTATAAACATTCACTGAAATGTAGTACTCCATCTCTGTGTAATCCTCACTTCTTTTTCCCCTGCTTTAAAGAGGAATTGCCCGGGTTTTAAACCCTGTTAGCATCTTGCAGCTGCCAGTGGCAGAATATATAGGGACCTTTAACTGCCTGTTAGTTTTCATCATGGGAATGGTCATCTGTAACTTGTGTGACGTTGGGCAAAATTCCACAATCTGCTAGTTGTTTGGGAAGTTTTAGACTGGAGAGTCCTGCTTTTATTTCCCCCATCGTGTGAGCGTGAGGTGCCGGCACCGTCAGCCTGTGACACGCAGCAGAAGAAAGGAGAGGCATGCCGTGCAGTGTGCAACCGGCCGCGGTGGTGCGCTGAAGGAAATAAACCTGTGCTTCTCACCCAGCTGCTTAAGGGTTTTCGATGCAATGCTGCTGCTTTAGTCTTTGGAGATCAAAATAATGCTTCAAATAGAATTACTGTAAACTGCTGTGGCATGCAGCAACCTGTAGAAATGCCCTCTCTGAGCTCATGAGACATGCTGCAGTCATTTCTAGAATCAGGAGAAAGTCGATACTTTACAGGGAGTGAATGGTTATTCTTACTTAAAAAAAGAACTGGTGGGTTATGGAGGGCGGGCAGTACTCCGTTTTGTTGCTGTTAGCGGTGTAAGGTTTTGGGCTACCGTTACATGTGCAGATTGAGGGTTGGCTATGTGAACCGTTTAAGAGAGCAGAGGGAGGGAAGTGGGAGGTTTTTTGTCTGTATCCAGAATTGTAACTAAGACCCATCTGTCCTAATTATGTTGAAATGAGGGGCAGCTTCTTCCCCTGCCACATTCTGCCCCGTTTAATTCGGCGACAAAGCTGTTGCCTGTTGGACTGGCTTCCAGTTTCGCATTTGACGGCGCGTATAAACAGGAGGAAGGCCATTTGCAAGTCAGTGCAGCAGTGACGGATGAGGGGATCGTGCAACGCCTGGCTGTACGTTTCACCAAAACCCTTCCCGGTTTAAATTCGGTGCGATCTCCCGATGGACTTCACTTGGGCCAGACTTCCTCCTGCAGTGTTTTGGGCGAAGGTCATTACCCTGCTCTACTACTTCCGAAACACGTCTTCTCCCCTTCCTGTCTGCCATCTAGCTGAACAGAGCAGGTAGACATGGTGCTAGCAGCGACTGCAGCAGCTGCGGGACCTAGGGGGCTTTACGCCTAACCCTGTGCCTACCACCGTACAGGTTACGACAGGACTGCTTTTGAAATCGATGATTGTAGCTCCTGTGCTCAGACATCTCCAGGTTCCTTATGGCACACTCCCTGGCATAACATACCTGTGGTTTTTCATGCCTCGTTCTCTCGTGCTCATAAAAGCCAGATTCTAAGATCTTAGATGCACGTTCACTAATACAAATTACCAGCACTGTTTACTCTTACCCTGATACTGCCTCTGCACTGGAAGAGAGCCCCCTCCAGTCTCTCCAGGAGTCAGAAAACGCAAAAGTTGTTCTGGTTGCTTCAGTTCAACGTCTGAAGGCATGGTGTTTGCAGCAGGAAGACATTTTTCTGGTGTTCCACCAGGGCACTGGGTTTTTAAGAAAGGAGAGGGCCATTAAAAGGCATTTTGGAATAAGACATGGTTTGTTGATCCCCTGTCCCTGGAACCCAGTGGGAGTCAAGAGCCGCCAGAGTCAGGTCCGGCTGTGCTGTGTGCTACGTGTGATAGTCTAGAGACACTTCAGCCACGGCTGGGTAAGCAGATACCTACGGAACAAGGTTTATTTCAAGGGTGTAAGTCAGAAATGTAAAGCTTAACCATAGCAGCAGTATGCGCATGCTGTGGTCTGTCCTAGGTTTTATCACTTCCAGTTTTCCATTTGGATTCTCTCATGCTTTGGGCTTACTGTCCCCTTGAAGGTCACCTGCTTCTACCTTTGGGAACACATTTGATGTTTCACCGGAGACATCCAAATGGCTTCTTACTGTTCCAAACGAAGACACTTACCTGCCTGCTTTACTAAGCATATGTTTCAGTGCAGGTGGCTTAGCCCACTGGGGTATTGCAGTGTTAAATCACCGTGATAGCTGACAGAATGAGTCTCTCATCTTCCGTTTTGTGTGAGATTTTGCTTTGGTTCTACCTGGGTTGTTGGGGTTTTTTTGAAGAGTAAACGTAAGTAACTTCTGGTGCAAGACTGTCATCTGAGATACTGAAGCATTTTGCTTCAGGAACTCTTAGACCCTACTTTCTTAGATGCTTTTCCCCTCTTTTTTGTTGTTCTTTGGTTTCTTGGAAGCAGAGGAAGAGAGGGGAATTCTTCCATTTGCTATCGACTAATTTTAAGACTTTATACTGCGACCCATTTCAGAAGGAATGGAGGAATAAGTAAAATGAGCATCCATATAAAACAAGTAACAGTAGCAAAATCTCTAGAGGACCCTCTCAGGGGAGTTTGGAGAAGGGCTAGAGTAGATTTTGCAGTAAGAAGGGATTATTCTCTCGGCAGGACTTATATTGGGAAGCTTTCCTAAAGTAGGAGTTTTGCATTGCTTCTTGGAATAGCCAAGGCTGTATTACAAAGGTTTTTCAGAAGTACCAGCCACTTTATTTCTTAAAGTCCTGCCAAATTATGTGATCCATTTCATGCATTGAACTTTTTTATATGAAGGGATTTAGCTCAACTTCAGGATCAGTTTGCAAAAAGGTAATTCAGACCTTGTGCCTGGCTAAACTAATGTGTTTCCTTGTATGTCTGGTGAGTAAACTCCTGCAGAGACAGAGCTGGTAGAACTGCTGGCCTCATCCAACCAGATGCTTGCAGACCATCGTTTCTAGACCAGATCTGCCTAGACAGTAGCTCTGAATTCCAAGAAGCAGATCAAACTAATGCTCTGAGCTAATTAGTACCATCCCTGAAAGTAGGGTTGTATTGCATTAGTGGAAGCTGGAGGCAAAGATGGTGTCCTTTGAGAAATCCATAAGGACAACTAGGTGGCCCAAAATCCGTTTGTAAAAACAGTGTTCTTCAGATGTATTTCAAGTCTGTTGTCTTTAATGGCAGTAGAATTAACTAGCGGAGTTTGTTAGGTTGTGTATATTGGCTCATTAATAAGTATGAATGATAAATGATGTCATGTGCACCAAAAATGCTTAGTCCACTTATTTGCCATCTAGATCATAGTTTTGATTACGTATGAATATTTCCTGATATACCAGCAAATACGTTAGGATGGTTTTTACAAGAGCGTTATGGTCTCACAACTGTGCTGGCCCTAATAATGAATCTTTAAGGAAAAGAACTGCATTTTCAGCATCATGTGTTCAAATTAAGAAAATAGATTTTTGAGGCACAAATTAACAAAGCCTTGTTCTAGAAATCTATTGGTATAGGGCTAGTTGATGAAAATGGCCATAACAGGCATGCATTGATTGGCGCTGACGGATTTGTCCTAGAACATGCAGAGCTGAATGCTTGTTTTACAGGCCTCAGTTAGGTGTTTTGCCTTCTGAAGCTTACTTTGAATCTCTGTGAGCAAGTAGTTATTCAAAATGCAATTAGTATATTTTTGTGTTTTAATCACTAAGGTGAAGTTGTATTTACAGTTTTGTATCTAATTAAGAGCTTCTTTCTCATATAAAAAATTCAATAATCCTGAATTGTCTATAGAAAGTGAAAAGGCTAAAATGCACCAGTCTTGAGGTTATGAGCGTGTACTTCAACAGCCCAGGCAGCAGAACCCAGAACTGGGTGGTCTGTTGTTGTTGATCTTTGCCTTTTTGAGCCATAGAAAGAGTAAAGTTATGTTCATAGTTGTGACAACTTTCAGTAGATGTAGACGAAAAGCTGTCAAATACTGAGATGCACAGCACTGTGAGTCTTTTTTAGAAGAATTGTGTATTTGTTCTGGCTAAAACCTCAGGAGCCACGGTGCGACGAGAGTGAATAAAGAGCAGAACAGCTACTTGATCATTGGGTATTCAGATCATGCTTTGCATATGTCCTCGTTTCAGATCACTGGTTATTCACAACGTGTGGTGCCAGTGGACCCTATGGCCCCACACAGAGCCAGTGCAATGATGCCTACAGGAACTCCAACCTCAGTGTGATTGTAGGAGCTGAAGGGATTCTCCAAGGCATTCAGATCTGGAGGGTACCAGCAACCAACACATACAGGTAAGGGAACTGTCTCTGATTGTCACGATACATCTTTGAGTTTGAAACTTAGCCAAGCTGCAGATATGCGCTAGGCATATGTGAAGTATCATATTCAGAACTTTGGCCAGATCTGCTTGGGTTTTACTTCCCCTTGATACTGTGCTTTCCAACATTTCCAGTCTCAGATTTCTTGTTTGGAAGATGTGACTTTTGCTGGAAGAAATAAAAAGAAAGAGAAGCAACCATCTGAGGCAGAGACAGATCTTTAGCCTAAATGGTTACAGGTTGGGAAAGCTCTGTAAGTAGTTGAAAATCAACTGTTCTGACCTCCCCAGGCCAAGGGGCATACATATCCTATATGCCGTCCGTTGAATTCTGGGACCAGAATGAGCTTTTCCCACTCTTCACCTGGTATAGAAGGCACAGCTGTATGTCAGTATTTCTTACGGGACAGCTTGCATCGAGCTCTGCTCAGCTTATTGACTTTTTTGAACCTAGGCACAGTAAGTTGAGCCTGTAAGCCTGGCTCACCACTGTAGAATTGATTTTGGAAGGCAGCCACCTAAACGTTAGGCTCTGTGATACTGAGGGTTCTAACACTGAAATCCCTCTGTGGAGTTATTTTCAAAGGGAGATGATCAGATGCTGTTCAATGCTACTTAATCAGATTTTTACCAATCATTTTTTCTTTTTGCTCTTGCTGGGGAAAGAAGTGCAATCGAAGTTTGGTTCGCTCTATCTGAATGGTAACATCAAGCCATTACATGCATCAGTTTGTAAGCAGAACTGTCTGAATCAATGACTGTCTAGTGGTTGCTGTGGGCTTTCTTATGCAACGTTCCCTATTGAAACCAACGATGGTATCACGGATTTCAAAGCAGAACATTCCACTGAAGGCTTTGAACAAGTTTCAGTTAAAACTTCCTGGTGCCTTCTTTTTCCTTTTAGTTGAAAAAGAGTATTAATATTGAGGCTAGAAGTCAGTCTCTAACCGAAGTCTGCTGCAAAGCAGTTTTGAGAAACTGGCTAGGCTAGGCTAGGCACAAGTTCTGCCTGAGTGCCTATTACCACAAGGATTGATGGTAATGAAAAAAGCATTAATGATATTTTACTCAGCTATCAGAAATGAGTTGCTTGAGGTGAATAGAATTTCTCAGGACCGGCATTCAGTAAATATCGTTATAAAGTATAGCCCAGAAGAGAAGAAGCAATAAACTTACAACATTGTCATTTCTTTAATATCTCAGCCCAAGACGAGATAGAATTCCAGTGCAACTGTAGACTGATTTTTGCTACACAATACAAACCCCAGGTCCTACAGGGAGAACCTGTCTATTAGTCCTGTGAATGACCTAACAGACTTTTAGGTTCTGTAATAGATAATAGGTGGCTAATGTCATTGGTAACCTATATATAAAGGGATGACATTCTCTTCTGCGCCTCTTAAGGCTACAGTAGAGAATTCACTGCCTGGGGAACAGAGGAGGCAATTGTGGGCTTAAATTAACTTGACATCTTCCTGATTCTGAGCTGCTGAAGGGCAGCAGAGTCCTCCAGTGTAGCATAGCCCTAGGAAAATGTCAAGTTGCAATATCAATTCTAGGGCTTCCCGGAGTCTGGCCCTACTGCCTGTATTTAGCTCTCCCTT
This sequence comes from Eurypyga helias, assembly GCF_000690775.1. Taxonomy (NCBI): domain Eukaryota; kingdom Metazoa; phylum Chordata; class Aves; order Eurypygiformes; family Eurypygidae; genus Eurypyga; species Eurypyga helias. Next base: position 98,323 of record NW_010229028.1, read on the forward strand.
CCAGGCCTGCTGCACTGTGGGTCCTTCAGTTAGCCTGATAGCCATCTCCAATACACCTGACCCAGAGATAAAAATCGTCCAGCTCTCCAGAAAGCTGTTGTGATGGCATATCAGTGCATTTTACACTGTGTAACGTAGAGCAGCGAGTTACGCACCTGATCATTTCATACGGATATAGACTGTGTGAACACGAGGCAGAACATGCTTTACTAAAATGCAAAGACAGGAAGCCCAGCTATGCACAAAACTCTGCTAGCCCAAGCTAACCACACCCAGAAAAGCCCACCATCTCTGAAGGTCTGTGTATGCTGCCACACACCATAGACGACTTCATCTGAAGACTGGAGTCCTACGTGCTTCAGTGCCGATTTGGACAAAATCATCTGGTTTGCTCTGTGTGACTGCACCTTGTGTAACAATAAAGTTAGGCAATTTAAAAGAAGAATTTTCTTTTCAGATTTCCTTCTAAGCATTCAGAAGGTTTTGTCATCCTGTATCTAGGCCTATGACCAAGTATGAGAGATGTGAACTGTAATAAATTACATGTTACCATCCATTATCCAAATTATTTTCATTTTTAAAGCAAGAGTCTTTGGTCTGTTTTGCAGAGTGCCCCATTTTTTGTCACAGTGTAATGCTAAAAAGGCATCCCTGTAAGTTGGCCAGCCTGGGCACTGCATTTTCTCATATTCTCAAAAGTACCTCTGGTGTTTCCCATGACCTGTCTACCTAGAGGTGGATTTTTTTCTCCAGCTTCTCTGGTTTGCACAGCCAGTGCACTCTGCTCATCCTGATCCTTCCGGAAAGCACGTTTTTCTTTTTCTACAAGTTTTCTTTTTCTACTTGCTATACTACAAGTATCATAGCAAAAGAGAAGGAGGAAGACACTGGGAGATATTCTATGTTATGGTTATATCTACTCAGGGTGCTCTGAGTCCTTCTTCAGGGCCAATATGTTTAAATGGTTTCCTCCTGTAAAGGAAAATTGTGCCTAAGGAAAGAAGGGGTCCTGCTAAAACTTGAAGTCAAGATAACCCACCTGTTTAAATAGTGACACCCATTTTGAATGGGGAATGACTGTCACCTGAACCTACCAGTTTTTATTTTTCCTCAGCCTTTAAATGATGCCAAAATGGGTTCTCCTGAACTTCCTAACATCATTGCCTGTATGCAAAAATCTGTTCATACACAGAAAAATATGGCCCCTAATTGCAGCCGATTAGCCCTGCCAGCTTGCGGTGCTTGGTAGTGCACCTCATTAGCCATTACAAAATCCTACAGCAAATCAACTCAGTCTTCAGCTTCACACAGCATCTGTTCAGGGTAGCCCAGTGCTGTGTCCATCGCTATTTCTGCTGGCTCCAGTGCAGCCTTACTGAGGAATGATTGCTTTGGTTATCAGCAGTGGCACCAACATAATCATGTCACATTGCGAGGATCAAACGTGCTTTATGAGGCACTTGATGCTCCATAGTGGCTTGGACATGAGAAATGCTCCATCCTGGAGGTATCGCAGGGCGAGCTCCTCGTGCTAATTGTTCAAGCAAGTTGCTGGCTGAAAGTGAGCTTGGCTGCTCGGGGTGCGCTGGTTTGTCCTGCTTGTAGCCTGTGCACGTGCCGTACTGTGCTGGGCAGACACCAACCGGGTGCTAGAGGAAAGGAGGAGTCAAAGCAGAGCACCTATACTGTAACTGGTTGGAAGCAGAGAGGGAGTTTTGTGTTCGCAGCCCTGCGGTCAGTGTTTCTGTGCACCAGGTTGAATTCTGCTCTCGTGGAAATAGCTGCAGAGCTACTAAGGTCAGTGGAGAATCACCTGCTTATTTGGGATCTAAACTGAGCTTGCTGTACCACCACTCACGTGCTAGAAGGTTAAGTAACTCTCTTGTTGCAGCAGTGTGTTTTACCATATTTTTTATAAAGTGCTTTGAAATCCTGTGATCAAAGCTGCTTCAAAGTATGTAAACTTTTAACATACTTAGGAAGGAGGAGGGAGGAGCTGAGCAATACAGTGGTACAGCCAAATCTTTGCTACATCAACAACAGTAAGGACCTCTGAAACTCCACTGCTTGAACTAAAATCCCAGAGCCTGGATTGAGACCACAGCAGCCCATGTATGCAACCCAGCCACTCCTGGCTGGAGCCAGCAAGACATTAGTGGTGACTGCGAGTTTAGCCGGGGGGCTTCTGCCTGCCTTGTTTACTGCAGGTAGCATCGTGGCCATCTACTCTCTACTCCTCTGGTCCTGGGAATAGGAGAGCTGTTTTCCATCTGGTCCGTGCTACCAGGACTGGTTATGCTGTCTGCTTTCTCAAATCTTCCCCTGTCAATCTCGTGCTTAATGTTCCCTTTAGCCATATGTGCTATACTGACTGGTTCTCCTGCTTCTGTTCTTTCTCTTCCTTGCTGCAAACCTCTCAAGGGAATGCCTTCTGGGAAACAAGATGTGTTTCGTATATTAAAGTTTGAAACTACAGGGAATTCCTCACTTCATCCTCAGTGAATGTTTGCCCAAGAATCAATGTGAAAGAAACTGTTTGATAGCTGCCCAAGTTAATAGGTCCATGTATAGCAGAGAACCTCAGTCTTGAAGCTTTGGGGTTAGATTTATTTAGAGTGCTGGGTCTTCAGGGCACAGCCCTCTGGTACTGGGTACAGTTCAGGTGTGCAAAACGCTCGGTGCCTGTAAGTGGTTTGTAGTACCTCCCACCTCCCTGGGACAACTCGGGTGACGGGCTCTTGTTTTGTTTTTCCTGCAGCATCTCAGGCTATGGAGCTGCTGGTGGGAAAGGAGGGAAGAACACCATGGTGCGGTCCCACGGCGTGTCTGTGCTGGGAATTTTTGACCTCCAGAAGGATGATACTTTGTATATCCTGGTGGGACAGCAAGGAGAAGATGCTTGTCCTAGTGTAAGTGATTGCCCTTTCTGTTTTGCCTTAATCCCTTCTGCAAATGGAGTTTTTTCTGTTTACAGAGAAAGCCGTAGTCCTTGAGAGGTTTTGGTTATATGGCTCAAGGGGTAGCTACAGTTTTACTGGGAGGGCATGAGTGTGAAAAGTACTATGTCACCGTGCTCACTCCCTCCTCAACCTTCATGCTCATAGATAATACGCTGCAGGTTCCCAATTGATCTGCAGCTCCCTGATTGATCTCTGTGGGGTTTCGGAGAGAAATGGCAACCCTGCCTTCCTTTCCTCTGGAGATGGTTCTTCAAGGTTGTCTTTGCAGGGCTTTGTCTCTGCTCCACTGCTGAGCCCAGCCCTGCTGTTACCACGCTACACTGCAGCTCTGGAGACACCCACCTCACAGGGCATTTGGTTATTCTCTGCATGGCAACGAGAGAGGCAAATTAATCGCTGCTGGGTCTGGCTGATTTTTGTGTTACTAAACAATCAGGGCTGCAAATGCCTTGACGGAAAGGTGCGACTTACGCCCTTTTCAGGCACAATAATCTATTAACCGGTCAGTATTTTTTGGAGGATGAGGGAATAGGAGATTCTTACAGAGAACACTAAGCATTATCTGATGAAATTTCACCTGCAGGTTTGAGCTGGACATTTAACTGTTGTGCATTTCTCAGCTGTTAATGGCTGGCATCCAAGAGCTGAAATCTTAGCAGTCTGTTACAGCAGAGAAAGGTTGAAGGATGTAGACGAGAAAGAGGGGTTCTCAGGGCTCGGTGCTGAAGTAAATAATGTTAAAACTGGAATTATACATATCTACAAACAAACCATTAATATGAAGCCTCTTTGAAATGAGAAATGCCCTAACTCAAACTTCCATCTAATGTCTATAACTAGGACATTCCAGCTGAGTGTAATATATGGACTCATTAAACTGCAGGCCACTGTAATCTTAGTGAGAATTTATTGAGTGCTAATGTAATTCTTTCATTGAGGCAAAGAGATTGCATTGACTTGTAGAAGGGACTTTTACTAGATTGGATTGTAATCAGTTATGTCTTTGCCATGAAGGATTTTTTTTTTTTAATTCAATTGTAATCTAGTGGTTCCTTTGGGTCATTGACTTTGTCATTTTATTAATCATCCCCACCCAACTCCAAATCAATTAAGGAGAGGCAAAGGAAGATTGTTTAGTTCCATAGGCAAGTCTGCACACACAAAATGAATGCCATTCATTCTATGGCACAACCTAGGACACATTTTGTGGTCAACAGAATAATTTGTAACTTGAGGATGCTTTTATCAGGTTCCTCTTCCAAAAGAAAACACATGCATGAAAGTAGAAGGAAGCAGAAGGTCAGTCCTAATATAACAACTGTTGGTGCATTTTTTCCTTAAAGTGGTGTTGACTTAGTGAGATCAGAGCACACATCATGATAGTGTTACTGAGGTGAAACCTATGAAGTAAAATAAGATAGAAACAAAGTTTGCGACTTACAAATGCTCAGAGCAAAGTCCTGCTTGGAGCGCTTTGGTGCTCCAGTTACAATTGAAACAACAGTTACCTCTCTGGTTATAGTCCAGAAATACTTAGAAATGGTGGGTTCATGTTGTGTTTGAATTCAGTTAGTGAATTCTGTGATTTGCCTACAGAAGGTTCATTACATCTGGTGCTAATTGGTAGAGGGGAAAAAATGCTAAGTAGGAAACTTGGATGCTTTTTAGCGAGTTGGTTTTTTTTTTTTAAACACCAGGTCAGCATTGCAATCAAAGGTGGGACTGCAGCTGTTTTGGTAGGCTTTGAACTAACTGGCACTGGTAATTACAGTAAAATCACTGCTACAACATAAGCGTCAGGTCAAGATTAAAACTGGCTTGGAAGTCTAGATAAATATTAACTGGCTAGTCTATGCTCAGCTCAGTGCTGCTGTCCATGCTATGACAACCTAGCTCTAGTACATCTATGTGAGCCCAGTACACCTTAGTCCTGGATAGATGGACGTTGACTGCCTGGCCCCAACCAATGGGGCACTGGAAGAGGAGTAGAGAAACTTAGGTTCTCTCTCTGTCTGCCATTTGGCTGTTGTGTGACACGGGGCAAGTCACATCAGTACTGAGCTACTCCCTTCCCCCACTTGTGAAGTACAGATAGTTAATGCTGGGGAGTATTTGCAGAGAATTCTGCTGTGTCTCATATGTTGAAAGTTTTTGGAGGTGGTTTACATGGTCATAGATATCAGCATTGAGCTTGCTTCAAAATAATTCGACTAAAAGTCAGCAAGTTTGCTGATGGCACCAA
>NW_010229029.1:0-29814 GCF_000690775.1 Eurypyga helias
GCTCCGCCCTGGAAAACCCGGCACCCCTGCCGCTGAAGGGAGCTGTGGGTATGGGGGAGGAGGCAGCGCTGCTGGAGAGAAGGCGGTTTATTTTAATCCGTGCAGTCGAAGGCAGGTTGTGCTGGAACGAAAGCCAGGCAGGCAGGGGCTAGAGGAAGGTACTCCTAATGCAAATGAAGATGCTCCTGGGATTCTCACCTGGCTGCCTCCCCAGGCTCCGTGTCTGTGTAGGGACATCCCATCCCCATGACGTTCTGAACGGTCCCTCAGGCCCAGAGACCAGAGGTTTAACCGCAGAAGCCTGTTACATCGCTACCACGAAGCCAAGACCGCAGAGAGTATGCGGCGGGTACCTGAGGCATGGAGATCTGCGCTTACAATGGTGCTGCTTCCCCAGGCTGTTGCTGCCCTAGAGAAATCCCAGCTTTTCACGGGATCCTCTCGCCTGAAGAGGTGGATGGACAAATCAGCAGGGAGGCACCTCAGCAAACCTGCTGGCCTGTACCTGCCAGTGCTGGTTTTTGACCCACGTAGCCTTGTGACACCACTGAAGCATTTCTTGACAGACGTCTCCCACTGCGGTGTTTTAAGCATCCCTCTGGGTTGAATCCCTGGAACACAGAGAACTCACAACAGTGTGGCACTTGGGAAGTCAGGATTAAAGCTATGGGAAGTGACTGGCAGTCCCATAGTCGTGGGCTCCTGTTGCACATAAAGTTCCCGAAGAAATGGCAGTTTTCTGAAGGTATTAATTTCTCCAGAACCCGAGGGAAACATGCAAAAGTTGCTGGTTACTGCACTAGGTGTTTGTAGACAGGTTGCGGACTGCCAGGACCTCACTTCCTCTGAGGAAGGAAATTTTTACCTTCCTGCAAGGGAAGGTAAAAACTCTGAAAACTCCAGGTCTGTCTTCAGTTAGACTGCAATTCCCTCGTCCTTTCTGGTTTTCACCACCTTTTTTGTGGGGAGGAACCAAGTCTCTGCTTCTGCTGAGGGCCACCTCCTTCAGGGCCAGCTCTGCAGTGCTTTAGTTCCTTTGCGCTACTAGCAGTAGAGCTGTAGCTCTAAGAAATCAAATCTAGAGACCATCATCATCGTAATTCAGCTGTTTTCATCAATGAGTTTTGCAATGGGGTCAGTATCAGAAGAGTACTGCACAGGAATTTCAGTTTTTCCTCATTTTTAATAAGTTTAAAAGTTTTCATGCTGTTCCTGTGAAGGTTTTCGTTGGCTTGTCAGAGGTCTGCAAACCAGGAGGCGAGGAGAAAGAACGTGTTCATTTAATTGTCATGATTTGAAGGTAACGGCAGGTTCTGAGGAGGGCTGTACTGCTTCGGTGTTTTGCCTTGACAGGAATGGGTCATGCTGCGACCTCTGTTACGCCTCTAGAAATTTGGACCTGAGGTAGCCGAAAACCAGGGCTGCCAGGTTGCAGGCATTTTGAAATTTGGCTGTGGTCAAAACTGGCCAGAATTGAAAACTTGTCAGTATTTCCAGGAATCCAGGAGCTCCCCAGGCCCTACAGCTGCTGGGGAAGTCTGATGTTCTTGTCTGTCTGGGCAGCTGCCGTGGGCTTCAAGCCTCGGGCTTCTCCAGAGGTTGTCCAGACAGAGGTGTTTCAAACACAGCATTTTGGGCTCACCAAGGTAGTGTTTCCGAGAGCTTTCCCTCTCTGTGGATGTCTTCTGACTAAATGCTCCACTGGGACCTTTCCAAGCCATTTCAAAAGACCTTGGGTTTATTTTGAATAAGCTGTGCTGATGTTTACAGGGAAGAAATACTCCTGTGTTTCTGCTTATTTATTTTTCCTCTGAAAGAATAAGGATCACAAAACTAAAAGTCTTACACTTAGCTCTCAGAAATAGTATTTCTCCATTCCCAAAAGATCCAGGTAAGTCTCTGTGCTTTTTTTTTTTGCACAACTAAAGAAGGTGGGAACAATAAACTGGAATTAGCCTGTCTGAGAGTCAAAAGCCCCAGTGGGAGTTTTCCCCTGGCCTTCATGAGATCCAGGGCAGTTACAAGTGGTTCAGAGCCAGGATTGCTGCTTCTCTGTATTATCTAGCTGGGAATTGGAGTTGTTCCTGGATTTCGTTTTATTATCTTGAACATAAGTTGTCGCAATTAAGTGGGGGTTGTTGTCCATCGGCTGATATTCATTGCTGTCCTAAATGCGTTCTTTCCAGCTGGTGTGGGACTGTGCAAGGCACATTGTGTCTGAGTGTCAAACCCGTGTTTTGTATAGGAGAAAGCAAGCATGGGGTATTAAATGGAACTAAATGGTTTCGTTCCAGGTGTGGTTGTCTGGCACAGACACTGTTGGACAGATACAGGTGTGAGCTGGTGATGAGGGCTCAGCTCTGAAATTGGTCCTCGAAAGTAACATCTGCATCTGCTGATTTCTGGGCTGACCCGCCCAGATTTTTCCCCAGTGATGTCTGATGTCAGCATCACTAGAAAGAAGTGTGTTTCTGTAGCCTCAGAGAAGTGTCTGAGGAGCTAGCTCATCTTGGGATATAGGACTGTCCCATCAAAGCCCTCTTTCCTTTGCCTGAGCCCTTTGCAGCAGCAGCTGGTGTGTCGCAGGAGTGCAACGGTCTCCCTGCTGCATCTGTTGCTGCAAATCCCAAAGTGCTTTCTGTAGGGCAGCTCTGCATGGGTAGAAAAGAGCACAGCTGTCCTAGGCCACCTGAGAATCTGTCCTATGTGCTGCACCCAGGAGCACACTTGGAGCCAGCATCAGAGGGATTCTGTGGACTGCACCCCCGGGCTGGTCCTGGACGCTGAGGCAGCGATATGGAGAAGTCCTAGTCTGGCTGTTGCTCACTTGGAGCTTCTTGCTGAGTCTGAGCTGGACCTGACATCCAAAAATCCTAGCTGCTCTGCCCAGTTATGGAACCTTAGGGATTACAGTTTTGAAGGGGCTATTATGTGTATATGTCTAAATATGCAAATGTGATCGTGAGCTTATCTCTGTGTGTCGTTCTGTTAACCTCTTCTGGGTGTCATCAGGGAAAAAAGGCAGAAAGACCATCTGGTTACGCTCACTCTTGTGATCCAACATCTGGCTGCCAGACTCGGGAGGCTGTGTGATCCTGACTCACGTGGTTTCCATGCTTTGATTCCCCGCGATGACCCGGCACCGGAGAGGAACTCGCCCCTCGTGGCAGAGCTGACAATGTGTTGGAAGGACAGAAGACATCCACCATTAGACCTTGTTTACGTGTAAGTGTTGCCAGGTTAATCCAAGTTGCAGCGTATGCGTATGGTTCTCATCGCTGAAGCCTTGGCCTTAAAAAGCTATTGCTTCACCTGGAACTGCTCTTGCAGTTACCCAGATGTGTCATAGAGGAGAAACGCTAGTCCTGTGCTATGAATTTCATAAGAAATGAAGGCTGCCTGTTAGCCTCTGAACTGAAATTCAGGAAAAATGTGTCTTGGTGTGCCCTCCCACCCCCCAAGGAAATGAGACTGTGTGTCTTCCCCTCCTTGTTTTATTTCTGGATGAAATAAAAAAACAGGGTGAGGTGGCAGCACAGTTCACGCAAGGAGGGAGGAGGTGGGTGCTGCAACTTCTCTTCTGCCTCCTGGGTGGGCAGTTAGGATGCTCCTCCAAAATGCAGGAGAGCAGCATTGAGTTCTTCCTCTGCTGAAGTGGATCTGGAGGTGTACCTCCCACCAGATGCCCTGCCTGCCATGCCAGGGGCTTTCCTGAGGGGATGAATTCTGAGTTCCTGCAGCCAGAACTACTGAAATGCTCGTTAGCTGTGGTAGTCAGGCAGAGCTGGCCCCCTCCAGCCCAGCACCCGAGATACGCACCTAAAGGGGTGACTGACTGTCTAAGAAATACCACAGGCAGCGTCCTGACTGCTCAAGGGGAGCTGACTGCCCTCGCCACCGTCTCGTTCCACTAATTGAGCCCCACATCCTCCTTTGGCTCCAAGCGTTTGGTGACTTCAGATGAATTGGCAAGGCGTTTTGAATCAGTCAACACCCTGTATTCAGTAAATAAGTTATTTGCTTCCCCCAGTCTTGCCCAAAGCATTTTCCATCTCCATGAAACTATTTTCTATTGGCTTGAAAGGGGAACAGGAATGAAATAAACTTGTTGACAGAGTCAAAGAACATGTAACGGCAGCTAAACAAGAACTCTGATTTACTGATTTTCGTCACAATAGGATTTAGACTTCAGCAGATATTTAGGCTGTGGAATGAGGGTTTTACTCAAAGGAATTTACAATAAATTTATTCATCTCAAGTCAGAATTACTGCCTCGGTGGCAATGACATTTGGGTTAAGTTAACTTGAGCGCAAAACTAAATATAGCGCAGAATTAAATATAGCACCAAGTAGGAATCAGCAGCATGAAAAACAAGGGAAAAAGAAGAAAGAGCTACCTGTAAGACTGCAGATCAAAAGGAGACAACTATTGGAAAGTCACAGCATCAGTATTTTTTGTTAATTTTGTCAGGGAAAACTAGAAAACAGGCAATAGGCTGAAAATTGGGATAATCACATTCTTTTTTTAAAGCAACACATCCTCAGCTTCTTTTGGAGAAATGATCAATTTTTATCCTTCACCTTGACCAGAAAAACAGGCGTGGCAGAAGAGACAGAGAGAGAAGAGTGCGTTTGTTCTGGTTTTTGTACTGACTTGTATGCTGTTGTTGACAATGGCGAGACACTTGTAGAAGTTTTCTGAAAATAATCAAGGAATCGGGGAAAAGGGATGCTCTGGTTTATTAGGACATGCAGGCATTTCACACTACTGTGCTTCATCCGTCTTCATGGTGGCCAAAAATGCGAACAAAATCGGCTCTAAAAGTTTCTTGTGTTCTTCCTAACAGGATGAAGTCTGCCACCTCAAGCATCACAACGTAGTACAGAAAGGAAGGGGTGCTTGGTACAGCTGGCAAATAATCACGTGGTACTGTTGGAAAAACGGCGTTATGTAGAAAACAATGAAAAAAATACCTTAAAATGTATATTCTGCATTACAAATGATTTGTATGTTATCTTACCTTCGTAAAATGTTTTTGTTTGCTGAGAGCCAGGTGAATTTTTTTTTTCTTTCAAATTTGGCATGTCACCTTTATTCTCTGAACTTGGTTTTGAGTTTCAAGCTTTCTGTGGATCCCATATGCAAAGAATGATTAATAAACTTAATTTGGTTTGGAACCAATCCAAGCAAGGCATTGCAATTCGAAACTTAAACTGGCCCAGATTCAGGTGAAAATTTCCCGAAGCTGGTGAAACTTTTGATAAAAAGTGAGTTCAGGGAACAGGTGAGTTTGAGATGTCAGTATGTAGAGGTCTAAATTCTGAGCAAATACATCTATTTCCAATTTATGTAAAGTTGTTCATGTGTGGTATTAATAGCCAGGAGTGTCATGGAGTAAGAAGTTGGCTACTTTTCAGTGATCTCTCTATCAGGTAAGTCTCAGCACTTCTCTAAAGCTGCAGAAATCCATGAGGTCCTGACTGCTGGTCTTGTCCTGCGTCCCCAGCACGTGAAGCTTCCATTCTTCACAAATCCTTTGGGAAATTTCAATAGCCATTTCCTTCAGAGAGAGGACACCGATGTACTTCAGAAGGAACACAAGCAACGGAGACCAGAAAAACGCTGCTGCTCCTTTGTGAAAACGCATCAGATTTGTATGTATTTGGAGAAAGCTTGACTGTCTCAAGAAGTGTTTTGTATTTTTTCATTGGGAACTGAAAGAGCATTCGTGATGACGGTCTGGGAATGGATAACACTGGATTAGAACAGCTAGGAGCAAATGGGCTGTGTGCTCTTCTTTCAATACAATTCAACAGATTTAGGTTAAGAAATCTACCGTGCCATAAAGTTCTGCCCAAGCAATTGCTGCTTAGGGCTGCGGTGGTGTCTAGAAGGTCGTTCCCTGGGCCTGAGATGAAATTTGTTTTAAAAGGACACTGTGTAAGTCGGGTCCAGGGAACGTTGGCTGTGCGTGGGATGGGCTAGGCTGTCTGCTTGTTCCCCCTAAGGCACAGACATAAATATCGCTGTGCTAATGAGAGCTCGTAGAAAAATCTGAGACTGCTCTTCCTCTGAGGGATGTTGGCTTAGAATAAGTTGGAATAGCAGTATATGTTCCCTAATAAAGAGGTCTGGGACATCCCAAGTTCTTCTGAGGTCCCCTAGTGAATGTATTGGCCACGTCTGAGGTATTTTTGCACAAGAATTCACACTCAGTGTCTGGAAAGGGGTATAAGAATGTATTCCCAAAATATGAGTGGGTGATGCTGGTAAAATACTGCTATATTGGCATGCAAGTTAATGCTCTTGTTCTGAAGACACCTGTAATTACAGCTGTAGAGGAACTAATCATGTATTTGTCTGGAGGTAATCAATCATGTCATGGCTTGGCTTATGCAGAAATTTGTATCAAATGGATGATCACAGTGTCTCTTTGTGGTTTAAAGCCAGTAAATTTAATATATTTTTCTTTTCTCTCTCAATTCCCCCATCATTTGCTGTACTCTTCCTGTCTTTCTCCCTGATGGGGTGTTCTTCCTCCCTTCCTCCCTCCAGAAGTTGAGAGCTTCCATCAAATCCTTGCCACCCTCTTGCTAATGTGTGTAACCCTGTAGATCAGAGGATGCCCGAGGCTAGTCTGAGCCTCTGCACTCAAATGTGTGGAACAACCAGGTTTCCCAAGGCCAACCAATCCCATACTGTACAAGAGAGCCTCAAAAAGAAAAGGTGATCTTTGTTTTAGAGACAGCAGTAACTAATACCCAACTGAATCACACTGATTTAAGATAATTTATTTTTTCTGGTAGAATTAAGGGGTCTGGATAGGAAACTCTCATGGGAAAACTGAGGAGCTGTAGTACTAACGTAGGCAGGAGACTCAGGCTGCCAAGAAGATGGCCTTTTCTTTGGGCTGTTAGGGAAGTTGCAGATGCTGTGTAGGAGTCCGTAGCAGGGAAGCGAAGTGTGCTGGCCGATGTGAAAGGCAGGATCCATCCCGAGTGTGCCCTCCTGCAGACCTTGGAGAATTTGCTTGCAGCAGATGACCTTCTGCCTTGGTTCCTGTGAACAAACCAGCACTTGTAAGCGTGGCCATGCAATTTATTTTGCAGCCTTTCACGCTACTTTCTTCCCTGGTTTCCGTTGTGCTGGTGATGAGCTGTTTCTAGTCCTACTGGTTAGATGCTCCCGGGGTGCCCACACATTCATGGCCCAGGCTGCCATTGCTGCTCCAGAGCCCCGACCTTTGCTGGAAGGCAGGGGAGTGCAGGGGTATCCTTCCCAGAGTGGGGTAGCAGTTGCATTTAAATCCCTTATCCAAGGGGACAGCTTTTCCAGCTCTGTGGTGATTTTGCTACTGTTAAGGGGAACACATTCCAGCCCTTCATGTGCCTGGAGACTCTCCACGTACATGGGATACCTGTGTATGTGCACATGTGCGCTCTTGGATGCACAGGAATGGGGGTCCTTGAGTCCAGCAGTGCCACGGCATCGATGCAGAGCTGTAGGGGATTGTGCTTGGGCGTAAACCATTTCTCAAACTGTGTTGTGCCAACTCAAAGCCCCATTCCAGCCAAACACTTCAGCAGGCGTTTGATTATAAGGAAAAGGAACCCTTGCAAGCTTAAAGATAAACCACCGTGAGTTACCTAGCCAGGCAATGCTAACCAAGGGCAGCAGCTGGCCAGCTGTGCCCTTCAAGAATGCTACGGTGCTCTTGGCATAAAATTACCTTTTTAGCCAACGTTTTCTCATGGACAATGCTGCTTCTCTTTGCTAGCCAGAACTAATTGAAAGAGAAACTCAAACCCCAAAGTGAAACGAAGGGAGAATCTAGCAAGCGTAAACCTAAACCTGTAGCCTGTGTAAAGTTCCTGAGGCTGCAGTGATGTGGCTGTCAGTAACAAACCTTGCGTGAGTGCTGAAATTTCATTTTGGAGTCATCAGTGGGCTCTCACTACTGAAAAAAAGGAAACAAAAGAGAATCACACTCCCCTACCGATTGCCAAGGGAACGCACAATAGTTGCGTTTATTTTATTAGCCTTCTGACCTTTCCCTTCTCTGGTGAGGTTTCTTTTTCCTATTAGCTCTATTAGTGTGTCTACTGAGATGGCAACAAAACAAACACTGTTATTGTTGGCTAGGTCGCTCCTTTCGCAGGCAGCGGGGATGCACAGGCCATGAGCAGATGCTCGCCTTGCACCTCCAGGCCCTGGCAGGCGCGGGGGCCGCACCATGCCAGGGACCCCTGGGGACCCCTTTTTTTGTCACTGCCCCACAACACTGCTTTCTCTGGAGGTGACTAATGCCAGCCTGGGTGGGGATGGCTGGATGCTTCCCGTCTCCCCATGGCTTCTGGGGCAGGTCGGTTTGCTACAAGGCTCTGCGCTGGAAAGACGGGTGTCCAAAAGTCCTATGAGGATTTTGTGTCCTTAATTTACCGATCAGCGTAACTGGCTGCTCAGCATCTGCAGAACTGGGTGTTTCAAAAATTTATACCAAGCAGTAAGGGTCGGCTGTAACGCTGGCATGGAGCAGGACTTGAGGAATTTTTGGACTTATATGGAAGTCTGAGGAAACTTCAGAAATAATTCTGGAATATGCCCAGCAGACTGCCTGGTAACAGAGAGGCTGGCTGAGGAATTTATAGCTGTGGGGAGAGAATAATCATCTTTTTTTCTAAAGAAATTTTGATCCCAGGAGGGGAAAAACCAACTCAGAAGGCTAGTGGAGAATTTGTCAATTATTTTTTCCTTGGTGGGTAACTGATCTGGGACCTATATACATAAATCATAGTAATAACACAAACACTGCTGAAATTACCAGCAGCATTTAAGCAGGCGAATTTGTGGCTAGGATCTGGCCAGCTTTCCAGAATGCCCAGATTGCAGCGCTGTGTTATTCTAACATTGGTCGCTTCTAGCAGATAAGATTGCATATAATGTGCAACCCCTCTGCAGTTTCAGGAGGGCCAAACCGACCCATTTAGGAACAGTTAAATTGCTAGTTCTTGAACATAAGTGGCAGGGTGATAAATGTGACCTCTTTGCTGTTAACACCAGGAAAGTGCAGCCAATTTTCTTTAGTTTAGCCTAAAGGAAAAAGCATATTAAATCTTTGCACGTTGGCATTCGGAGGCTTCTCTTTTTAGAACAACGGCACATTACTTTGGAATCTAAAGGGGGTGGCTGAATCAATTGCTATTATACAGTTACTCCATACTTTGGTCTCCTAATTAATTTCTTTATATTATTTTACTGCTCAAGAAAACTTAGTTACTTGCTATAATCCATGGTACTAGGCACTTAAAACACACACCACCAGCAAAACCCCCCACCTTTCTCTCTTTCTGTGTCTGTCTGGGTACGAGGAGAAAACTTTACGGTAGACGTATTTACTGTTGCACATGAGATGTCTTTCAGGTATGGTGTCTGCCCAGTGCAGAGACAGCTGGAAGCATCCCTGACACCCTGATGTGTGCTGTGCACTTGTGTTTGGAAAGAGATGGGGAGATTGCTGACTCTTCCAGGGGACTTGTACATCTAAAAGTGAACAAACGACTAGCTGTGCGACTAGAGGAGATGTGACAGAACAGAGACACTTCAGACAGAGAGGGGAATAGAGAAGGAACAGGGCCAGGGCCCATCCGGTTACAGGAAAGGCCTTTTCAGCAAGGCTTTGTGATCATGCACCACCTCAGGTAAGTCTCACCGAGCCTTTTACTGACAGTTGTATCAAGATGACCTGGTACCCTCAATTCCCAGCCCAAGGCCTCAGGACTGCAGTATTGCAAGTAAAATAATGGCTGCAGCATCACAGGGGCTTGCTTGCAGCATAAGTGGTGACTTTCACGGTGATTTCACACCAATCCCCCCTCACCACCCATTTGAACACCCTGTTCTTTGCCAGAAAGCTGCTCATGACAGGCAGAACAGCAGGGACTGTGATGCGCTCCTGTGCCCCATGGCACAGGGGGTTAAGCCAGGACTTTCGCTGTTTGTGTTGAGAGGTGCTTTAGGGCTGCCTCTTAACAGCTATCGCCCAGAAGGCCACAGTAGTTAAAAAAGGGCTAAGAAGAGCTTCAGCCGTTCTTCCTTTCTTTGTCATGGCCCTGGTGCAGGTGTGGAGGGCAGCATGCCGAAGGGACCGTCACGGGCTTTGCATTTGTCTCACACCTCTGTCGTGCCAGCCGTGCTGGAGTCCTGGCTCGCTAGCAGAGTTCCAACTTCAGTACAAAAATCCAGGTATGAACAAAGAACTACACTCTAGGTTAGCATCCTACTATTGTTTTCACCTTTCCTATGCACAGATGTTCTTGCAAAATCCCGATTGGAAGACAGAAAGGATTAACAATGCTTGCTTCCAGGGCCTCGGTTACACCCAGGCAGTACCTCTGGTTACCTGGTTTGAGCCATGCAGCGTGTCAAGAACGTACGTGCCATTGTGCACTGGGAAGATACACGCTCCATAAACTCTGAAGCCTTGATTGGCTCAGCTAGAAATATTTCTAAATGAGTATTTTCAAAACATTGTATGGTTTTAAAATGGCAGTTAGTTTTTTACGATTTTGTGAGCAGGGGCAGTCACTGGAATAATGGAGTAAAAGAAATTCCAGCCTGATGCATTCATGGCATCGCATTTAATAGCAGTGAACCAAATAGTGCAAATTACCCTAATAATCCCTTTCACTTTAATAGCTGGGCTACCTCTGTGTTTTTCAAATAACTGAGGTTGTAAAGTTTTCTACTTCTTAACTAGGTTGTTGTTTGGTGTCAGTTAATGTTGTGTTTTATTAA
Organism: Eurypyga helias; assembly: GCF_000690775.1. Classification (NCBI taxonomy): domain Eukaryota; kingdom Metazoa; phylum Chordata; class Aves; order Eurypygiformes; family Eurypygidae; genus Eurypyga; species Eurypyga helias. Next base: position 10,796 of record NW_010229029.1, read on the forward strand.
GTCAATGTGGTGGTTTTCTGCCAGTTTTGTTTCATGTTTTACGGACAAGTCATCTCTATAGGGTACTGTTAGCAAACATTTTATAACATTTCATGCCTGTTTGCTAACCACAAACAGTCTCTCTGGTAAAACAAAACACGTTCAATTATCTTAATTTTTACTAATTTCACTTTTCTCTGAAAAGTCCCTTCTGATGTGGAGAGCGCAGCTGCAGAGCAGGAAGCCAAGAGGAGCCCGGAGAGAAAACAGCAGTGCTGGCAGGAGCTGCCGGACGGGGACCCGCGCTACTCCCGGAAACCCAGCCTGCCGGGAGGGGACCCCCGGGCCCTGTTCTCCTCTCCCTGAGCCCAGGGCAGGGACGTGGTTCACCCTCTGTTGGCTTCTGTCCCCGCTGTGCAGAGCTGCAGGCCCTGGGGAGGGCAAGACAGCCGTCCCACGTGCAGGTGACAAGGGCATGGATGGAGGTATGCTGCCGGTGGGGGAAGGCACTGGCCCTCGTGGTGTGTTTGGTGTGGGCTGGCGTGGCGGCCCCCAGCAGCCTGCCTGCAGTGGCTGTGCTCGTGCTGTGGCCCAGCGAAGGCTGAGGAGTTGGTTACACAAAGCAATGCCAACAAAAACTCGGGCTGCTGCTGCTCCGCTTTTTCTTTTTTAATGATGCGGACTGGCACAGCCCTGCTCTTTGGGATCAGCCCAGGAGGCTTTCAATGCTTTCCTTTCTTGAGTGCAAGGGTGGAGCAAATGGATTGACCCGGGAAAGCTGGTTGCCTCGACCTTGGGGTATATATTGCCTGTAGTGTTAGGAGGCTGTTTAACATCAAGGTGGAATTTTGAAAGGGGATGTCTTCGGTTTGGAGCTTTGTTGGGATACAGTGAGTCTTTACCAACTTCTTCTGCACCCTAATAGAAGCCAGCTGCTCTAAATACTGTCTTTTTGAAGGTTCAAGATTCTCAATGTGGTCTTTGCAATATATTTTCCATATGATTTTGTTTTAAACATTGAGTATGGCCTTATGGCCAAAAGACTTTCTCATCTCCACAAGCATGTGGATGTAAAATAACCTCCGCAAGGTTCAAGCTCTGAATGGTGTGCAAGGTTGAATCATTTTGTTGGAAACGGGGACAGGCAAATGGAAAGAATAATTTTGAGCACATTCTGTCACTGCAAGGTGCAAAGTACGTGTTGAGTATAATTCCTGTTTATACTTGTATTCCAAACCAGTCCAAAATCCAAGTTTAAGTTTGCTCTTCATAGAGCAATGGAACAAAGTGCTCATCCCACACTGGGCCTGGATGCCTCAAAGGCATCCTATTACTCCAAGCAGCCTTTCCAGGGAAAAGATGCCTCTCCACCTCCTTGAAGGCTCAAATCTGAGGCATGAGTGCTGAGTGTCAACACTGTGGTGTTTCACCCCCCAGCGACCAGCAAGGAGCTTGCTGTCACCCTGGTGTCATGCAGAGCGAGATGCTAGACCCTAGCATTACATCATCTCTCAAAAAGTAATTCCTGTTTCCTGGTGCTGAGCAAAGTGTCCCCAAGAAGCTGCGAGAAAGGCCTGTTCTGCATGTGAAATACCAGGGATTCATTAACACTCTGTGTTTTAGGTGGTGTGGCTGGATAGGACAGTGCAAGTGTAGGCTACCTGGGAAGGGGTTAAGAGAGGCTTATTCTGATTGCTTTTAATCTGTTGAAAATAAAAAAAAAATGGTTTAAGCAAAGCCAAAACACAGTATTACAGCACTGGGTTCCTGTGTATAAGCTATGGTTGGTTGAATCAGACTCATTAAAACACTTAAGTGCTACACCAGTACAAACCACTGTGTAGGCAGGACCTGAGATGCTCTTTCATGGAAGGAAGATCTTAGTGGAGATGATTTACCAATAATTGACCAGACTTGCTGTGAAATGCGTCTACAGGAATACAAGAGCAACCTAGTGGGTCAGGACAGAGGTTCAGCCAGCCCAGCAAGCTGTGCACCACCACTGCTTACACTGGAAGCCAGGAAATGCTATAAGACTGGGGCAGACGCAAAGGGATGCTTTCCCGTCCTCCAGCAGCTTGTGGCTGAGCCAGAAGTACCTTGGTACGTAATGACTCTTGATGTGTTTCTGGTTCATGAACCTGTGAAGTTGTCCCTTGAACCCAAATAGACTTTTATACCTGCAACATCCTGTGCCAAGTATATTTGGGGTGGAAAGGTATTGATGGTGGTTTTCCCATGTCATGAACAGAATTAAAGGTTTTATCTGCCTTTCCACCATTGTCAGCAGTGAGATCCAGAGAATTACTCAGTCTACTTGCAGAGATTTTTATAACCAGATGTTCCAAATGACCTGAGACGAAATATTTAGTAATAGTAATAATATATGCCAGGCTTCTGACACACACTGTCTGCAACTATGTCTGCCTTCTGAGGTCCAGGTATATCAAAAGAGCCACGGTTCCCATTGTAGTGATTCACACTGCATTTCTGTGCGGTGATTTTCCCATCTGGCGTCCTTTATTCATAGCAGCAGCTCTTCCCTTCCAAGATCCTGTTTCTTTTTCTTTTGTTCTTTTTCCTTTGAGGTTTTTTACCCGTTCAGGGAAGATAAGTGGATATGGAGACGGTGTTGCGCAGGGTGGGAGGGAGTGCACACAATCAGAGCAAGCACCCGTTGTCATCAGCTTTTCTGATTTCATGGGAGCTCTTGTACTTTCCCTCACCTGCCTTCATGCAGCAAAAGCCACGAGTAACAAGGGGGCCTATGGTTTGTCAGCTACGCCGCACAGGTGCTGCGCCAGTGCCGGTGCTGGGCTGTGTGCTCTCGCGTTTTGTATCCAGGGTGTAAAGGTTTCAGGCACTGGAGAGAAAAACCTTCGTGTTATTTCCTAAAGAAACTTTAATGTGCTGCAGCCACCGTCTGCCTACAGCTCGTAAATTAAAAGCAATTAAGTGCACATGACATGGCGAGTCACTGCTTCCTACTGGCCTGCCTCCTCCCTCTCCCCTTGTACTGTCAAGCTATGAGGAGGCAGCTTCTCTGGCAGAAAAAAAACCCAACCAAAACCCAAGCCCCAGCTCCCCAAAAGTGAAAGGAGAAAAAAAGCATCAAGGAAACAGGCTGAAACACAGGAAGACAAGTCTTGTGACCCATTAGCTCTTTTGTTTGCAGTAAAAATCACTCCGTTATAATCATAGAATTGAGGACATAATTGGACTCCATGTATAAATCCATTGCCAATAATTACAGGCAAAATGCCCCGAGCGATGGAGCCTGCAATCCAGTGCTGGTGCGGTTTGGGGGGAGGCCTCGGGGAGGGGGAAGGGAGCCTCTGCAGCCGCCAGAGCATTTTCCATGAGCAGTTCTGTAGCTGAAAACAGATGCTCCGTGCTGCTGTCCAGCCAGCAAAGTAATGTAAAAAACATTGCGACGATACCCTTCAAAGCCCTCTTGGCCTTGCTCCGTGTCCAACGATGGCTTGTCCTCCTCCTTGCTCCCCGCCAAAAGCCCCGTGTGAGTGTCGTGATGGTCTTTCTGCCCCACAAGGCAGACAAGGAAAAGGCTGGCTATGCAGGCTAGCGTGGCCTAATGTTGTGCCAGCCATTTCAAGGTAAGGCCCAGTCGCTGGGTGCCGGGAGAAGCTTGCTCAGTGGCACAATTGTCCTTCCATGTGAAGATGTCCCGCCAATGCTACTCCTGCTGAGGTGTTGGAGCTCTGCATTTATGAACTCGGTTTCAAGTCTGAGAAAAATAGCTAGATTATTAAGGCTGAATTCTGCAGTGGTGCTTGCTACTTCTCCCTTGTGTATATTCCTGCCCTTAGCAGGCTTGATTAGCATTGATTCCCCAGAGGAGCATGTGCTGGACACATGGCGACTGAAAACAAATTTAGAGAGAGGTGGTTTGGTGCTGTCTACAATGCAGGTACACCTTAACGTAAGCCTGCGTGTGCCCTTAGGAGCACGTTCTTCTACATCCAAAGTAGCCAAGATGAGGGAATGCTGCTGTGGAGATGCCAAGGGAGAGGTAAGGCTGTAAAATGATGGCCTGGGAGAGGGACTGTTGTGTGAAATGATGGATCAGAACAGCTTTAGTCCAGGTTCGAGGAAATGACAATGTGTTAATTGACATGTGAGACAGTGAGAAACTGCTTTTACAGGCGGTTGTCCAGATGTACAGGTCAACATGCTACGGGTGCAAGATGCAGACGGCCTAGGTGGGAGACCTGGAGAAAAGCCTGAGTCCAAAGTGTTGTAACAGGGTGGTGGGACTTTATCACAGTGGCCAAGAAAGATGGTGTGCCATAACCCTGCAGCAGCTGTGCCACAGCCTTGCTCCTTCTTGCCTTTGCCCCTTCAGCCCTGCCCAAGGCTTCCTGCCCACTGCAGGGTCCCGCAGAGCCCCACACCCCAATAGTGGGTGCCGGGTGGGCTGGGCTACTGCCAGAGGAGAGCCCCTCCAGACAGGAAGGAGGAGCTGTGTGGGAGGCAGCTGCCGGCCCCTGTGCTTGGGAGGTTTGGGTACTCTTCACGGGGATGCAGCCTCTCACCACCGCACTTGGCCCTTCCGTGACACCATGGCTCAGCGGGATCCTCAAGAAAAAGTTCTTGTTCCTGAGGAAAGCTGGTTGATTTAGTGCAATCAATTGGACCCTTTTTAGCTTTTTCGTGCCAATTTTTGACTTTAAAAAAAAAAGAAATCTTTCTCTTACTCCTCTTGCACCCTTTCTGCAGCAGATGCTTAATGGTATTTCTAATGCTCCAGCCCAAACCCAGTGCAGCCGCTTTTGTAGCCCCAAAAAAGGTTGGTTTACTTTCCAGTTCTGGTGTCCAGATAGCTGCTTGCTATCTACATTCTAGTGACATTTTTCTTGTTCTATACTTGCTCTTTAAATACAGTATTTTTAGCATCTAGAGTTTACATGAAGCAGAAATCCAGTGTGCCCTACACTGCCCTCCAGCATGGGTTCTGGTACAGATTCTTGGATGTCTGGGGAAGCATTCCCCATGTAGATAGACTTCTGGGCTTCAAACTGTGAAATGACTGTTCTTCCTCTTCTTCCCATGGCATTTCGCACTTCTCCAGTAACATATTTTGGGAACTTCCATGTCTAGATACCTCTTAGATATAAAAACATACTTGTTTTCCAGCCTGTCTGCTGGTTTTTTATTTTGAGTTTGTCTCAGAAAGTGAGAGCGATTGCTAGGTTTTCTTAACCTTCACTTCTTTCAAAGTCACTTCCACTCTACCCATGATACACTACTGTATTTGTCTTTCAAGTAGTTTTTTTTTTATTAGATTTGCGTAGCACACAATAATTTTCTTTTACAGAACTTGCATTTCCCTCTATTAGCACAATATTTCCAGCTGACATCAAACTTCTCCCATATTTAACAAGCCTTCTGGGGATATAAAAGTTTTTGGCAGTGGCAGAAACAGTCCTAATCCTATCTATGCAACCCTTGTTGCCATTTGGCTTATTGCTTTTGAGTCTCTACCACGCTAATCAATGATTTTAGCCAGACCGCTGGTTCTTGTTTGGCATTTTACTTGACATGGTGGTGTGATCCTGAGCAGAAGACCATTGTAGAGCTGTTTCCTTGTAAGAAAATTCTGTAATAGCTCACATTACTGAAAGGGGAGTCTGTTGTGGGTCTGCATATAGCACGCTGTGCATAGGTTGGAGTCTTGTTCAGTGATACACTGCTCAGTGGTCCCAGCATCTAAAAGGGACATAAGGCTCTCTGTACTACTCTCTTCTAATAGCATTTTAAATGATACCTTACAGAGTGTGAGTGCCGTTCTTACTGGGATTGTAATGGACCAGCATCTCCCAGTGCAAAACACATGGCTACCATTTGGGTGGTGTGTTGGATTTGCTTGACACCAAGCATCTAAAGTTACTTGCAGCTTTGGTGGAAGATCCACATTTGGATCATGAGCACGGGATTTCCCTGCTCAGGGAGGGGTAAGCACCATCATCACGGATGCAAAGGGAAAACATGTTGGATTTTGGATCCATCTAAGAATTGTAAAGAGCGATTAGCCCTTTGAAAATGCCTTGCTTATAGCCCCTTCCCTCTTCTGTTAAGAGAGACACCCATTCTGGGCTTGTCAAAGATTGAAAACCAGAATGGGAAGGGGAGGAGAGAGGGTGCAAAACCAGTAGAGATGTTCACAAAAAAGATGGAAAAAAAGGAAAAGACAGGTGGACTGAGGGATTTTGTTGGACTTACTCAAAAGATTCTTGAAAACCGAAAAGCCACCACCATTTTTTGATGGAAGATTTTAAAGCATTATGACTTATTTCACAGCTGCTGTAAGAAAGTGAAGACAAAAGGGGAGTATTTAGAAACAAAATAGAGCATGGGCCAGCACATGGGGCACAACTCATGCCTCTCAAAGCAGAGGCTCTCTGCTGGCTCTGTCTGTCCTCTCTGGGGAGGGGTCATGGGAAATCCACTTCCTTTTGGGTGAGGATGTCACAAAATCTCCAGACCCAGGTAGGAGGGTACCTCGAAGGTCACCTAGTTTAGCCTCACTCTTGACAAACAGGTGAGTCCTGGGGAAACCTCCATGGTGTGGAAGCACACCCCGTACCTGGGACCTGTTCCAGTGCAGCTGTGCCTCCTGAGGAGGAGATTTTTTTTCCTAATGCTAAGAGAAACCTCCTGAATCACAATCTATGGTCACTGCCCTCTTTCGTATCATCTGGCAGCAGCGAGAGAGCAATTTGGCTCTGCTGTCTTCGTAGCTCCATGCTCTTTCTTTGCTCACAGCTGGGGTAAGTGGCCATCACAGCAGGGCAGCAGCTTAGGGGCCCCAGAACTCACCGGTGGAGACCACTCCATTCTCTTTGGGCTGATCTTTGTTGGCTAAAACTTCCTGTTTTCACTGTTGAATTTCATCTGGAATCAAGTTACTGTGAGCTGAATCAAGTTGCTGGGGGGGGGTCAAAGAAGGGCGAGCGTGGGCCCAGGGGAAGAAAAGCATCCCTGTCCTTTCCACCTCCATGAGATCTTGTACAGGCTCAGCTGGAGCTGGCAGTGAGTAGAGGGGGGCAGGTCAGTTTGTGGAGGAAGCAGCCTCTCTCATGGACTGTAGAATAGTGCAGATGACCTGTGTGTAGTAGGTGTCTAAGTTACAGGCAGTAAAACTATATGAGGTGACACCCTTGCTTTGCACAGCTTTTGTAACCATGCAGGTTAGAAGGACAGTGTTTTTGTAAGAAAGGGAAGTTGAGATTTTCATCTGATCCAAATGCTTTTGGGAGTGGGGACTTCACTAAAAAGTTCAGGATTGGCAACTCATGATACAGTTGCAAAAATTGGCAATGCCAAATTTCTGTTTGCCAGCAGTTTTAGAAGCCAAGTTGTGCAGTGAACAGTGGTGGGAATTGCAACATTTTCCCCATTTTAGAAATGGTTGTAGCTCTCTGCAATGTCCATGGGACTTACCTCCTGACATTCTTTGGTAACGTTTTTTTGAAAGATTATTTTGTACAAGCAGTTAATTGCTCTCTCTGGATTAGTTCTGGTTTATTGATGACAAATTCAGAGCAGAAAACAGATATTGGTGCCCACAGAAGGCAGATGAAAGAAGCCAAAGTATATGCAATTTATGGTAAGATGATATATTTAGCTCTGTTTAACATATGCTAGCGATGAGGGCAGTGGATGTTAGATTTAATTTGATCCAGAAAAATGATGAATATTAGTCCCTCTGGAATTTTTCCTGGTGACTCTCCATAAAGATTCACAAGAATTTTAATAAATAAAACACAAATGGAAAAGAAGGAAAGAAAAAAAATCGATTGATTTCTTCTTTTAATCTCAAAGATTCCATTTCAGAGTCTCACAGTCCCACGCGTAATCCTGTAGGATGCTGCATTCAAACAAACAACCCCAATGTTCAATGACAGAAGTAACTTTCCATGGGTCTCTAAGATGCTAAAATGTACCTCTAACATGCTGTGATGCTTTCTTTAGCCAGGGCCAGCTGGCTTGCTGGGGTAGGGCTCCCAGGTGCAGACCACCACCCCTTCTGCCCCAGGCAGATCAGCCCCAGGCTCTGCTGAGTGATGCCAAAGGGGCTGTGTGCCCGCAGATGCTGGAGCAGACCCCTGTCCAGAGCAACGTGTTGCTCTCTTTGGCGCTTATGCCATAAGACCAAATTTGATTTGAAAGGGGACTTCCTGCAGCTTCCTGAGGAGGCGACATGGAGAGGGAGGTGCTGGTCTCCCTGGGATGCATGGGAATGGTTCAAAGCTGCACCAGGGAAAGTTCAGACTTGATGTGAGGAAGTGTTTCTTTACCCAGAGGGTGTTCACCCACATAGTGAGGTATCACTCAGGGAGAGCAGCAAAAGAGTGTGGCACGTACCCAGCAGGGAAGGAGTTAACGAAACAAGGCGATAAAGGGGATAAACAGCCAGTGAAGATTCAAGAGTGGCTGCGTCTGGGTGTTTGGTGCAGACAGGCTTTGGGGCAGCAGAGAAAATGGTTTGTCAGGATGCAAGAACCCAAAGATTGTAGGTGAGATGGGCTGGTGTAGGGAGAGACGGGGTGGAGGTCTGCTTTCTGGCACTGTACAGGCGCCAAGAAGCAGAGAGCCTTCAACAGCCAAGGCATTTGCTAAAGCAGAGGCATTTCTTTCCTGTAGACTGAACAAACCACTGCATCGAAACCTTTTGCAGAATACTGTATGGTGTGAAGCAAAGGAATGAATGTCCCAGCTCAAGCGCCTCTTGCTATGCAATGGGAGGTCACTGAGGGGCCAGTCACTAGCAATGGGATCAAGGAAGCGATTTTAAGGGGGAGCAGATGGTGACATATTTTAAAGAGGTTATAAAAGGGGGAATCCTCAAGGCAGATGTTTTCTCAAAGACACCAGAACAAAGCACTGGCAATGTCAAGAAGATATGCAGGAAATGTGTGGCTGTTCGAAGATGGCAGCAGCCAGATGGTTCAGATTAGCTCAGCAATGGCTGCAAAGACAAAGTGCAGAAGCAGGTGGATCAGGCTTCAGCTGAGCTGCAGCTGTGCAACAAGCCGTGTGTATTCCTCCATCCTCTTTACAATGGTGGAAACATCTGGCAATCGACTTCAGACATCACACTTCACCTTATGTGTTAGACTCAACAAAATGCTCTGATTTGAACCCTTAGGAAAAGCTCAAGCCTGACTGTGAGGGAAACTGGTTCTGGTTGCAGGAGAAGCTGATGAGAAACTTCACCTGGTTCATGAAAGCACCTTGTCAGGTCTGACATGTGCCACCCAGTAGAAAGAACAGGAAGACATAAGCTTGCCAGAGGGCAGACAATGAATCATATATAATGAAGTCTTTTGGTGGAGCATCTGAGACCCGGACAGAAGTTTGAGCTCGTACAGTCACCGGGAGAGCGGATGTGAGGTCTGTGGAAGAAGTGAAGAGGAAAGGTGTAGACTCACCGGAGGAGTAGGAAGGAGGATAAGCTTGATGATACTTTTTATCTGAAGGGATATGGAGACCTGGAAGGACAAGAGGCAAGGGAAGAAATTGGTCAGAGAAAGTACACCAGGGATTTTAGAAATAAAAAACCTGTGTGAGCCTGTAGAGATATAGAAGGCAACGCTTTGTGATGGGGGAAGCCCCTGGCCCCGTTGCAGATAAGGCAATGGTGCTGGCTACCAAGTGCATCTGGAGGGGTGCAGCTCCCAGATTGTCAGCGTAAGCATTCAGGGTTTTGCCAAGCCCAGCAACGCCCTGTGGTTTGGGCAACAAGAGCTGAAGCAGGGCAGGCTCCTGAAGACTGTTAGAGACATTTAGTTTGGCTTCTCTCAGGAAGGTCTGTTTTGTAAGTTTTCCTCGGTGCAGTGCAATTTTATCTTTCATTTTTATTGTATAGGAATTATCTGCACATTTTGGAGATAATGCTTGCCAAAAAAAATTATTTCTGTTGCTTCAGTACATGAGAGTCTTAAAAAAGCCTAAGAGGTTTCTTAGCTCTAGTGCTGAAAACGTGGCACTTCTAAATGGATGATGAACTCTCCGGAGACACAGCGGCATGGGGGTGTGAACACTTCAGCAAGCAACTGGGCTTCTAGGGCTTTCTCTTTGCAATACGGTGAACAGGACCTGCTTTGCCTGAGACATTGTCTATCAATAGCAATCTATTATTAATGGTGGGCCAATAACTTTTTTTATTGGGTTGACTGAAACCTGGCTAAAAGTTCAGTCAGGCACTGGACTTCTGGGTGCGTTTCTAGGAAAAGACTTTATTACAGAAGTTTAAAAGTGCTCACACTTTAATCCCTATTTGAGGGTAAAAGAAGAAATTTAAATAAAACATTCAAACATGAATGCATGTCATTTACACAACAAGCTTGTTTGTAACTTACTGCCAAAACATTGGAATGAGACAGTTTTTTCAACTTGTGGCATCTGCTGACTGATGTTTTACACCTGTCCTCAGTGGCTGAAATGAGAATTCAGAAACATCAGCATGAATACCAAGAAATCCTGATATAGATGCTCTGAAATCTGCTCCACCTTCCTCCCCTTGGAGCCCGTGTGGCTTTTCAAGGCGTTGACTTTTCAACTGCTGCCCACTCTGAAATTTAATTGTATTCAACACGTGCCTTTATTGTATGTCTGCTACATCCTTCTGCATTTATTGCAATGTCCTTTTTTCAGGTCTTTTCTGTTAAAATCTCACAGTGTGTCCATTGGTTCTCAGCAACTTATTTCTACTTATTTTTATTATTTACCTGTTGGAGTGAGTCCAGAGGAGGGCCACGAAGATGATCAGAGGGCTGGAGCACCTCTGCTATGGGGACAGGCTGAGAGAGTTGGTCTTGTTCAGCCTGGAGAAGAGAAGGCTCCGGGGAGACCTTATTGCAGCCTTCCAGTACCTGAAGGGGCTACAAGGAAGCTGGGAGGGACTTTTTACAAGGGCCTGTAGTGACAGGACAAGGGATAACGGGTTTAAACAGAAAGTGGGGAGGTTTGGATTAGATATCAGGAAGAAGTTCTTCCTGGAGAGGGTGGTGAGGCACTGGAACAGGTTGCCCAGAGTGGATGTCCCATCCCTGGAAGTGTTCAAGGCCAGGCTGGATGAGGCTTTGAGCAACCTGGTCTAGTGGAAGGTGTCCCTGCCCATGGCAGGGGGGTTGGAACTAGATGGTCTGTAAGGTCCCTTCCAACCCAAACCATTCTATGATTCTGTGATTCTATTCCTTAGCTGTTTAGAGATTTATACTGTAGCGATCTCATGGTGTTTTCATGTCTCAAATCTATTATCTGGAGACAGTGCATTGATGATGTTTTCTGAGGGAAATTCTGTTGCCACCTTTTAACAGACCCACAGTTGAAGATTTGGACTGTAACTGTCAAGTAGGTTAAAAATTGCACTGGTGCACTAGGCTGTACAGTCTTGAACTACCTAAAGCAAAATCTGGGTTTGTTGCGTTTCATTGTTACCAGCAAACTCTTCACTGGCTTGTAGAGGAAAACATGAAATGAGAGAAATTCTACTGGTCGATTAGCTGAAGTGAACAGATAATTTAATATGAAAAATTGAGGTCATTGCACTGAAACCAGGGCATTTAGAAGCATAGTTAGAAGTCTTTGCCTGTCATTGTAATTCAAAGAGCTGTCTGTCATCTCCTGTCCACTTAGCCTGACGGCAGCTTGCGGGAGGAGGCAAAATCTCAGTCGGTACAACCTAAAGGAACCAAAGGTTCAGGAAGGGAAGACCTGAACTCTAAGCGACAACTCCTGGGATGTTTTACCTCTGGCAGGTTTGTGCTTGCTAAAAGTAAAGCAGAACAGATGGCAGGTTTTGACTTGGTCCAGGTTCTCGGCCACTGCAAAGAGCACTTTTGCTTTTGTCGCTGGGCTCTTTTGAGGACACGTTAGAGTCCTGTCCTTGCTGAGCTCTCAAGTAGCTCTTTTGCAGGAGGAGGCAGAGGCCAGACACTTCTTACAGATACTTCTGTTTATCCCATTAGGGAAAAAATCACCTCTGGACAAATGTATTTTCAGGCTGATGTTGTGGTAATGATTAAGGAGGTTAATGGAACTGGCATATTTATGCTTCACGAGGGACCTCTGAATATTTCAGTATTCTTCCACTGAAGGAGGAAAACCCAGCCAGTCACCTCAACCTACAGGCTGGAAAAACTAATGTTCAGCTTCTTTATAGATAATGTGATCTGAGCCAAGGTCTTAGCATGCTCATCCTTAAACCGTATCCCATGGGAGGCAGCGAATGTTTTAAGAATAAGGACTGCTCACTGATGAGCTTGCCATATACAGAGATCTTGTCTATATATACAGACATATATGTAGTTATGCACGTATACTTATATATACATATATATTTTCTGTATAAAGTGCCTCTGCCTATTCTTATAATTTTACACCTGATTAGTGAGTCCTAAAAACAACTCATCCCATCCTGCTCACTGTTGCCTCCCACCCTAAACCCAGGTCTTGGTAAGGACTAGGATAAGGTGGAGAGCCATGAACAGACCTCTGACTGCAGGTTTCTAGCTTCATTGCCTGAGCCTGTCACTTGCTTCTGCAGTGGTGGGACAAACATTGCCTCCTGCCGCAGCTGCGCTTTCCCCAAACACTGCCTTGCTGCAGGGCCAGGGGAAGAGAAGGAGAGGAGGTTGCTGGAATTGCTGTCTGGGTGAGCCAGAGGGACTTCGCAAAGAGGACTTGAGTGCTGATGTATTGCAAGCCAAGCAGTGCTGGGCTGTGCGGGCAGTCACAGCAGAGTGCTGGGGTGGTTACTGCTAGAACAGTCCAGATAATGCTCTGTAACGGCACGACCATGGTTTCTGGTCTAAGATAAAGCTTTTTAGTGGCTCACTTCCATGGTGGTCACAAGTTTGTGATGTTCTCCTCCAGGGCTGGAGCCCGGCACTGGTTATTTGCTCTGCTTTCCTGCTGGCTATCATCGGGTCACAAGGCTGAGGGTATGTGCCTGTATGCCAGGACATCCCCTCGGGCACTGCAGTGCTGCACAGCAAGTGATGGAGGGGAAATTCCTCTCTGACCCCTGCAGGAAACCAGCTCCTCTTCTGGGCTACTGGGACAGCATTAACCTCCTAATTACAGAGACCCCTATAATCAATGGGGATTGCCTCAGCCAACCCGCTTATCCCTCTAGCCACATAGAAATCTGAAATCCCCTCCGGAGATTGAAGGCAGTCTCCTAGGCTGCTGGGAGGCAGAGCTGGAGGAGACACTAGGACTTGAACCACAGCGCAATGGCTGCCAGTGTTAAACAGCTCTAGGAACCACCACTCAAATAAAGCTGGTTGGTTCAGGCAGTGCTGTTTCCTCGTGGTAGTACCCAATGTTCACACCCTCAGTGCGTGGTAGCAAAGGCTTATGTAAGAGGGCCTGCAGACGAGAGAAGACTGGGGTCAGACGGATGAAAAGGCAGCATCTGCAGACATCAGACAGGCAGCCTGGAGGGATACTGACCATTAGAAAAGCTGTTTTCTGGAGGAACAGTCTGCAACAAGATGTGAAGCAAGAAATGAGTGTGTACGCTGACCTGGTCATAACACACTAGTCCCAGCCTCTTTCCAAATCCCTGAAAGAAAGGACAGGAATCTTCTGTGTCTGGAGACCCACAAACCGAGAGATAGAAACATGTCCTCAGTTATTCTGGTAATTGTAAAGATGACACATTTGCCTAGAAAGTCGTTGTAGTAACCTTAGTGCAAAATTTGGCAGATCTAAACCAATTCTCCAAACATCACCCGAAATCTGCCAGGCAGCAAGTCCAGGTCAGGATGGTCTTGGAGACCTCACACCCACTTCTGCACTTCTCTTTTATGAGCACCTTTTTTTTTCTGAGGCTCAACAAAGTTTTGGAGAATTTACAGAAGCCAGTAGCCAAAAGACACCAGCTTCAAACCAGTCCTTCAAGGCCAGCACAGTCGTTCATCTTGGTGTTCCTGAACCTCCCAATGCAGCAACCTGTGATTCAGCCAATGGAGAAATACTTCCACTTACCCCAGATTTGCTTGAAAACAGTCCAGAAGAGGTAATGGGAATTCCAGTTTCAGTGGCTTATACTCCAGCTTGGCCTGTCTTTTTCCTTTTAATTTCCTTTGGGCGCTACACCAATGACTACAGTCCAAATTGTATCACCCAGCGTTTTGTCTTGGTGTTTTTTTTGTTTTGTTTTGTTTTGTTTTTTTCCAGTTTGTTTATTTAGCTTGTTTAATGAAAACTTGTCACAGACAGAAAGGCTCAGAAGATCATGGAGGGATTGGGACACACATAGCTGCTGAGCCACAGGAAATGTTGCCATGTATTTCTGTGAGATGTGTTCCCCTCACTGTTACACCAGGTGAGCATCCTTTAGTTTGGGAGTGCTGTCTTTCACCTGTAAGAGGGAAACAACTCTTTTGCTGGGGTTAAATGCCAAGCTCTAAGGTACAGAAATGATGCAGGGCATCTACTGGGATGTAAGAAACTAAAAACCTACCACCAAGATCCTTCTTATTTTAGTCAGTAACCCAGTTTTGTTCTGATTTCTGGTGCATCTGAAAAGTGATTGCTTTGCAAGTCATCATCTCATCCCAGGTGCTCATAAGTGGTAGACACCACGCAAAGGTTCAGCACTGAATTGAAAATGAGAAGCCCATCATGTTCGATGCAAGTGGCATTTGGAACAAGAGCACTCACCGTAGATTTGGGGACCAGGACAGACTACACACCTGTCATCTCTGCGAAGACAGAAGTCAAGAGGGCTGTGCTCATCTGCCGCCTCTCCTCATGCATTTGAGCTGTTGGTTGTGTAGGGCATGGCTCTGCTTTTTGGTCTTCATAAAGGTATATGTCAAGACTTTTTGTTTAAACAGCCAGATGGAGGGAAAAAAATGGGTTGGCTTTGGATTTAATTAGTGTAAAAAGGAAGAGGTTTTGTTTCTCACCCAATGAAGCAGAACCAAGCTAATTCCACTTAGTGGATACATTCCTTCTGACTGCAGATTAAATGTGTCATTTCAGGCACTTACAAGAAAATAAAGGAAATGAACAGCTACAAACAAAACACCAAGAGGAAGGCAGTGGACCCCTACGTTTTCCCAGCTTGTGGGATGTGAGAGATCCCTATTCCTAAGTATGTGTCCCCGGAGCCATCCACTTGCATCTGCTGAGAGACTGCCTAGGTGAGAGACATTTTGCACCTGGAGGTGCTTTTACACTCTCTTCCAATTGTGCTCGCTTTGTATAAATGTCTTTGTTAAACTCCATCAGCTTCAGCTGCATGCAAAAATATCACCGAAAGAAGAATTTGGCCCCAGATGTCTCAGACTGATGATCTTACAGTATGTTTAAGAATTACTCATAGTTGTAGGTGAGTGGAAAGATTTTTCAAATAAATCATTACTGAGAGTATCAGGTTTTCCTGGTATTCAAGAAGAGGGAACAAATTAATAATTTTGAAGAAGCTCTGTTAACTTCTGAAATCCACTGGGAGGGGAAGTAATAATAATGGAAAACTAAGAACAAATGTTAAATTCTTCCTCTGAAAGAGTAGCAGATGTGTACACATGGACAGAAATGCACACCTGCGTCTCTCATGCACGAGTATCTATGGAAGTGAAGCCGTGTTACGGGAATTGCATTTCCCATACTATTTTTAAATCCTCTAATTAAAGTGAATGGCCAAAAGGTGGTGCAAGATTGAGCACAGCTTGGCCAGGAAGGAAGACTAATTTTTTCAGAATGGTTGTGTAAATACTTTCCTCTGAGAGTGTAGTATGCCACAATCTGCTTAGTGTGAAGTACAGCTTATATAAAATATGCTTGGTCAAGCTCCATCTCTGTTGCTGTCAGTCAGGACAGAGGTAATTCCCTAGTGCCAGGGTTGGGAAGTGTGTGTGGATCGGAGGTTCCCCTGGGGTTGATGTCACGGCATGGTGCACTTTTTCTGAATGTAGAGCACTAGCCAGAAACTACAGATGAGAATTTGCTGTCAGTCTTACATGAAGACCCACTGCCACAGAGACATCTGTCAAAGGCATCCAAAGGGACATCAACCCTAGACCTGGAAAAGCAAGGTCATTGTGCTTGTGGGTGAGGAGGGGACTGAAGAGAAGCTCAGCAGCTTGTTCTGACCCAGCACAACCATTCCTATGTTCAACTCTGCTGTTGTTTAATTCAAAATTACATTCACAGTCTCTAATCCCTCAAACCCGGCAACTCTTGCAATAAACTTCTGTCATACATAGATGTTGTTTACTCATGCTCCGTATGTAGCTGCTCATTCTTCTCTGTTGCTTTGATTAGGGACTTGAAGCAGGGTGGAGAATAATTTTGTTATGTGTTTAGATAACACTTCACCAAACTGAGCATTGGTCCGTGCCTAGAATTTCTAGGCACTTCTTTGACATAAATAAATACTAATAGTCCGTAATTCTGAAAAAAGGCCACAAGCCAGTTAAGTTTGATGTTCATGTAAACAACCTAAGTAAGAACAACAGTGATCCAGCCCTCACAGGGTGTGAGAATTAGCCAGATACACCAAGAGATCAATAACAGTCTAAATAGTTACAGATTCTGTGCTCCAGATCTTAAATACCATATGCTTACTAAGTCCATGGCTTTGGATGTCCACTGACACTAGGTGAGATACGAGGTGAGGTACAGGGGAAGAGGGTGCCGACTCACCCAGCACGGGCTTCTGCATCTGAGAGAGGCGCCTGTGCATCCCTTCCATTGCTGCTGCGTTTACTCCGGCGTAACCTGGTGGTGGCTGTACGACACAAAGACAGGTATCTCATACGCTCTCTGAGCTCTGAGCAGATTCATTGCTCATGGTGGCGTGGTGTTGTGGCCCTTCCTCCACAAAATAGCCTCCTTTAAAAATCCTTTATGCATGCTGGTAGCCATGATCACAGCAGGTTCCAGATTTTTCTTAGAACTGGATACTCTGGAATGCAGGTGACTAAATCAGTGGGTTGAATTACCTAATGCAAGCCATGAACCATGTACAGCAAATTCCCCCTGTCAACAGAAAGGCCCAGGGGCATCCGAGGAGCAGCAGACCAGGGACCTGTCGCGGACTGTGTGCTTGCAGGAGACATCAGGCATGGGGATGCTGGTGGATTGCAGAATGCCCAGGTTTGGCCTCCCCTGTTTTCCACGTAGCAGGGAGATGGAGTTTGCCTTGTGCCACACAGGTAGCTCCTGTTCCATCCTTGCTACAGGGGGAGAAAGGTTGGCACACATTTCCCATTGAAGATTCAGCTGTCAATGCTATGTTACTTTTTAAAGAGAAGCCTAACTTTAGTGTTCAGAAGACAAAACTGCCATGAGATCATATGGGGAACTGGAGGATGATATTTTCCTTTGTTGTACTGAAAAATGTTCTGTACAGCTCTTCAGTAAATAAAGAGCCTAAATGCCTTTCCTACAAATTCTGGACAAACCCTATAGATTTTCATGCTGATTTAAAACATAATGGGAATCAAAGGTGTCTGTCCTGGTGGGAAGGGAAGACCACTAAGCAGAACTGAAGCGAGGAAGGGAACGTGGTTTTGCTAATACCCTTCACATGTTGATGTCGGTCTATACCAATGTACTGATCTCTTGGGTCAAAGGCAAGTCTGCTCATGGGTATGAGAGTCCAGCTCAGGATGGATGCAAGTAACCCAGCAAAAGCCAAATGATACACCTGTTCTTTCCAATGTTTTTCTGTCACTCTGCCGATTTTGCCAGAGATGGAAGGTAGGTTACGTAATGTGCCTGGCAAGGGTGACAGGCAAGGATGAGGCTACAGAATGAGTCAGATAATGCTTACAGGAGTTTGCTCTGGCAGTCAGTCCTGCTGCAAAGTCACATTTCTTTTATGCAACTGCCATTTATGTTGTTGGTAACCATGCAAACCGTAACTTTGGCAGCCCCTTACAAGTAATAGTTTTGTAAGTGTGAGCAGTTCTTCAACAACTTCTTAAACATACAAGTACACCTTCAGGCTTGGGTACTTTTTATGGCACCTTTCTTCATGGCTGAGTTGGTATGCATTGTGAATAAGGACAATAAAACTGAATTTCTTCTTTAGTTGGTGAGTACAGGTGTGGAAGTGGTGCGGTGAGCCCAGTCCCACAGGACTGGCAGCAGAGATCAGGCTTCAGTCTGGAGAGGGCTGCAGAACACTTGTTCCTCCTGCCCCACACTTGACCTACATCAACCTCGCCTCAGCCCCCCACCCATAACTGCCTCCTGGACTTCCCAATTGCTTTTAGTAAACTCTTAGTAAATGTGAAAAAGTCACAAGTCCAAGGTACCACAGAAATGGAAATGGGGTTGGGGCACTGACAGTGAGTCCCCATGGTGAGGTTTTTCCAGTTACAAGTTGTGCTACATGATTCCTCTTTCAGACACTCTTGCTGCTGGCTTGGAAATGACTGTGTCTCAAAAGGTGTTTAAGACATGGTCTCTTTTCATATTAATATGAACAAATGTTTCCTTCCAACCATCATTATGAATGTCACAGCTTGAGTCCTGCCAGGGCCAAAATTGTGACTTACTAGTAAGTCTTGTTCTCTGAAGTTAAACGCCAGTTGCATTTTCTGATTTTATCTAAGCATAGGTGTAGATTCATCATCACACAATAAAAAAAACCATGCATTCTTCCCCAGGAATTCATTATCACAGTAATGAATAATAATTCAGCTCACACAAAACCCATAACCTTCTTTGGGATTTTGTTTTTGGCTGAGCAATCTGGCTATATTTTAATATATAGTGATCTCAGGATCCTAGGAGATTCTTATATGGAATGATGCTTTACACATTAACTGTTGAGCTGATCTCTGTAATGAGCCTTCCAACGCTGTTATATTGACAGTTCTCTGCCAAATTAGAGAAATGGCAATTCCACACTGTCAAGAGTAGAAGAGTGTAACAGCATCTGAGTGAAGATGTGATCTTGAGCACCTACAAGGGTGGAGAAAGATTTAGTGGTTCACCGCATTTGATAATTTTATGAGCTCTACCATGCTGTCGTGGTTTAACTCCGG
>NW_010229030.1:0-1743 GCF_000690775.1 Eurypyga helias
TTCAAGAAATTTTATGAAATCACAAATTCGAAAGTAAAGATATAATTTTAGGATTTCATAAGAAAGCGGGAGGATGCTCAGGAAAGTCCTCATGGATCAAATACAAAAGTCTCAGAGTTTGTGCTCCACTGAGTTTTATCCAGTGAATACATGCAAGAGAAGCCAGCAAGGTTTGAGATGAACATCAGCCAAAAGGTATTCTCAAACGACATGCAAATGTCCCAAGAACTTACACGGCAGTAAGGGATTATGCAGGGAAAATGTG
Organism: Eurypyga helias; assembly: GCF_000690775.1. Classification (NCBI taxonomy): domain Eukaryota; kingdom Metazoa; phylum Chordata; class Aves; order Eurypygiformes; family Eurypygidae; genus Eurypyga; species Eurypyga helias. The sequence goes on from NW_010229030.1 coordinate 266, forward strand.
TTTCCAGACTGGGCCTGAACTACCACACAACGTTTGGAAGATTAGAGACCAATATGCATTAAAATCAATGTGCAAGTTCCTACAAGCAATTATTTAGACACTCCAAAATGAATTGCCTAACTAGGAGCACTTACTTTTCAGCACTGTACTTCTCCCAGTATTCTTTTGCTTCAGGGTTTCCAGAATTATTCTGCCCTATCATAAATTCATGCCTAGAGCTGTGGATTTATTGGCACCAAAAGTGTTGGCAGCATCCAGATTTTAAGATTAGTGCTACATCACTCCCAGGCCCAGGCTTAAAAAACCCAAAACAAAACCCAAACCTTACGCTATGTATATGCTACATGAATCTGAGAAAACTCTACTTGCATTTGTCACTCTCAGAGCTCAACCTGCAGAAACAAGCTTTAAGATCAATGAGACATAAAGCAAGGGACTTAGTTTTCCTGGTAACTAATTTTTACTGAAGCCTGTTCCACCTGGCACACTCCAAAGATTCATTTTCGTATAGGACTAAGGGAAAAAAAGAATCAGAAAATGAATGGCCTCTTCAGGGATCTGCATGGTAGAGTACCATGGGATACAGCCCTGGAAATAAGAGGGGCCCAAGAAAGCTGGCTTCAAGGATCACCTCCTCCAAGCTCAGATGCATCCCAACAAAAAGGAAATGAGGCAAAAACACGAGGATGTCTGCGTGGATGAACAAAGAGCTCCTGGCCAAACTCCAGCACAAAAAGGAAGCCTACAGAGGGTGGAAGCAAGGACAGGTAGCCTGGGAGGAATGCAGAGAAATTGTCCAAACAGTCAGGGATCAGGTCAGGAAAGCTAAAGCCCTGATGGAATTAAATCTGGCCAGAAACGTCAAGGGCAACAAGAAAAGCTGCTACAGGTGTGTTGGTGAGAAAAGGAAGACCAGGGAAAACGTGGGCCCTCTCTGGAAGGAAACAGGAGATGTGGTGACCTGGGACATGGAGAAGGCTGAGGCACTCAATGACTTTTTTGCCTCAGTCTTCACCAGCAAGTGCTCAAGACACTGCCCAAGCAGCAGAAGGCAAAGGACGGGACTGGAAGAATGGAGAACCGCCCGCTGTAGGAGAACACCAGGTTCAAGACCATCTAAGGAACCTGAAGGCACACAAACCCATGGGACCTGATGTATCTACAGGTCCTGACAGAACTGGCAGATGAAGTTCAGAACATATTTGAGAAGTCATGGCAGTCTGGTGAAGTTCCCAGTGACTGGAAAGGGGAAACATAACCCTCATGTTTAAAAGGGGGGAAAAGGAATACCCCAGGAACACCTCTGTGCCTGGCAAAATCATGGAGCAGATCCCTCCTGTAAACTATGGTATGGCATATGGAAAATGAGGTGATGGGTGACAGCCAACATGGCAACGCTAAGGGCAAATTGTGCATGACAAGTCTGCTGCCCTTCTACAGCGGGGTTACGGTGTTGTTGGATATAGGGCGAGCCAGTG
>NW_010229030.1:1922-15440 GCF_000690775.1 Eurypyga helias
ACACAAATCCATGGGACCCGATGTATCTACAGGTCCTGACAGAACTGGCAGATGAAGTTCAGAACATATTTGAGAAGTCATGGCAGTCTGGCGAAGTTCCCAGTGACTGGAAAGGGGAAACATAACCCTCATGTTTAAAAGGGGGGAAAAGGAATACCCCAGGAACACCTCTGTGCCTGGCAAAATCATGGAGCAGATCCCTCCTGTAAACTATGGTATGGCATATGGAAAATGAGGTGATGGGTGACAGCCAACATGGCGACGCTAAGGGGAAATTGTGCATGACAAGTCTGCTGCCCTTCTACAGCGGGGTTACGGTGGTGTTGGATATGGGGAGAGCAAGTGATGTCATTTACCTCAACTTGTGCTAAGTATTTGACACTGTCCCACACAACATCCTTGTCTCTAAACTGCAGAGACATGGATTTTACAGGTGGACTACTGGGTGGATAAGGAACTCAGGCTGCACTCAGAGTTGTGGTCAAAGGCTCAGTGTCTGAGTGGAGACCAGTGATGAGTGGCATTCCTCAGGGGTCAGTGTTAGGACCAGCACCATTTAACATCTTTAGCAGTGACATGGACAGTGGTATCCAGTGCACCCTCAGCAAGTTTGGCAATGACACCAAGCTGTGTGGCACCATCGACACACTGGAGGGAAGGGATGCCATCCAGAGGGACCTGGACAGGCTGGAGAGATGGGCCTGTGCCAAACTCAGGGAGTTCAATAAGGCCAAGTGCAAGGTCCTGCACCTGGGTCAGGTCAATCCCAAGCACAAGGACAGGCTGGGTGGCGGGCAGCCCTGAGGAGAAGGACTTGGGTGGGTTGACTGATGAGAAGCTCAACATGAGCTGGCAGTGTGCACGGACACGGACCTGTGGGAGCAAGTCCAGAGGAGGCCACGAAGATCATCAGAGGGCTGGAGCACCTCTCCTGTGAGGACACGCTGAGAACCTGGAGAACAGAAGGCTCCAGGGAGACCTTTTAGCACCTTCCACTACTTAAGTGGGCCAACAAGAAATCTGGAAAGAGACTTTTTACAAGGGGCTGTAGTGACAGGACAAGAGGTAAAGCGGGTGGATTTAGATTAGATATCAGGAACAAGTTCTTCCCAGAGAGGGTGGTGAGGCACTGGCACAGGTTGCCCAGAGAAACTGTGGATGCCCCATCCCTGGAAGTGTCCAAGGCCAGGCTGGATAAGGCTTGGAGCAACCTGGTCTAGTGGAAGGTGTCCCTGCCCATGGCAGGGAGGGGGGAACTAGATGATCTTTAAGGTCCCTTCCAACCCAAACCATTCTATGATTCTATGAATGTAAGTCCCTTCTTATACCACAGAAATATGGAGAATAAGAGGCAAGTATTACATCAAATAGTTTTGTTATTCTGAAGCTTTGAGAAAATATAAAATGATTGTGTAATTGTGATTTGTCATTTCACTTTTACCACCTTACAGGATTCTGCAAAATACTCCTTGTTGTGTAAAGCTGTTTAAAGATCAAATACAACATAAAAATGTTACAGTGTAACCAAAATAACCAAACGGAAAAAACACACAGCAGAACCCTGCAACTGTTCACACTGCAGAACTGATTCCACACTGACACTCTCCATAACCTAACTTCTACCCTCTCACATCCACTACTGTCCACATTTTCCTTGTTGTGGCAGCCTAAAACCAAGATGATTTTCTACTAGAAATAAGCAGCAGCCCGTTCTTTTATTTGCAAGATTCAGATCTGACTACATGCACACACAAGTATTTTTCAACAGTTCAGTGGTGCTCTTTTAGGTTTTTTCAAGACAATGAAATTCACAATTCAATTGAAAACAAAAACAGGATACAGAAAAATGTTAAAGAATGACATAGAGTCAAAACTAAGACATAGAGCTTTTCCTTATTCCCTTATTTTTCCACATTCGTTTTAAGCCAGAAGTTAGTCCACATATAAAAAGACAACAAAACCAAAACAGAATGCTCATCTTTTCACAGCACATGAATGCCAAGCTGGACAGTGGCAGTCAGCTTAAGGCATTCCAATTACTGAGAAAAGTAAGTTCATGAGCTGACAAGGAAGAGCCTACTGGCCTTTCAGTGGTTTATTTCTTCTCAGAAGTAGCACAGTTAACTGAAGAAGTTAACAGTTACAGAGTCAGAAAATACTAGTTATAGTCAATGTCTCAACTACACTGTATATAAATGAATATGCATTCTGGTTGGTTAACACTGTTGCTTGAAAGAAATTTTTGTTCCCTCATTTTTGCTGTTTTGAATAGCCAGATCTACAGTTTGTTTGTTTAGTTCCATCTGAACTGTGGTGTTCTGTCATGTTTTTGGTGTTGGTTTTTGTTTTCCAAAAAAAATTTTAATAAGCGATTCTTCCACTTCACCTGTTACACTAATCAAAAGCACAATCAGCAGAAGAGCTCTGAAATAACGAACAAAAACATTCAGTAAGTTGAGGGGGAAAAAGAGGCTGTAGGTAGGCACTTATCACCAACAGCACAACAACAATAGGCATCAAGCTCAGGATACAGAAATCTATTTGTACTATTCCAATTCTAAGACATTTGCAAGCAGTTTTGGTGTCAGAAGAAACCATACAAGTGTACTTACAAGGAAATCAGTTTTACACCTTAATTTATCCTAAAAGCGAAAATTCAATTGATCTGCTCAGTGCTGCAAATTCTAAGTCGTATAATTACGTCTTTAACCTAAGGCCATAATCCAATGTGCTTACTGGGAATTACACATACTCTTAGTGAAAGTATAAACCCCTCTCCTGAATTTCTGTAGTCTCTACTAATGATGCAGATACTTCCATCAATTTGGACACCTTGAACTGACATCTGTCTATCACAACAGAGATCTATTTTATCCCCAGAGTAGCTATCTTTCAGGCTCTCTGGACCTCAGTAGTATTTTCACTTACTGATTTAATCATTCATTTCCCATAGTTACAGCAAATGTTTAAGCATACATACCTAAACCTTTCTGTCCCGGATTCTTTGCAAAGTTGAAAGTAAACTGATAAAAATCCTTAAATCTTCCTGGCTCTTTTAATTCTTGTTCCATTTTAGGAATCTGGGCCTTCAGTTTTTCTATGCTGTCACATCTGCATTTAAAAAAGCATGTTTATTTGTGTATTAGTAATTTTTGCCATAAAATTTATAATTAAACAAAATTTAAAAAATCTTTGTGGAAAATAATACAGTTATCAAAACAAAATTCAGGAAGCCTTTAAATCAGTCTACACCTGTAACAAAAAAAATGAAATTGTTGTATTTCTTCACACTGCCATTTGCACATACGGATACACCAGACACTATAATCCACAAGTTTTAGAAAAACCTGATAAAGACTACTACATTCTGCTAAGGCAGAGAAAACCCAGGTATGCCAGACTGCAGAGCAACATCCTTGTCCTACCTACCTGAGTAGCCCTATGGCAATTAACCGAAACTCACGCACAACTAAAGGCAAGTAGCACTCAAAGCTGCTGCCCTGGTTTTGGTCATGAAGCATCTAGAACATAGACAGCAGATGCAGTTTTACAGAGGCAGACAAGTGATTTCAGACTTTGAAAAGTCTCTGAGGTTTGAAAGGCCACTGTGACTACAAGTTCCCCAAAACAGGGCTGTTTCACCATTCGTTCCAGATTCCGACACTGGCTCACACTGTCAGTGTCTAATACTTACTGCACACTTACCCTAGCTCAGTCATTCCGTCCATGAATTCCAGCTTTGAAAATTCACACTGTGTTGCAGCTCGGAATTTCCATGCAATGATGAGTACAGTAATGCTGGCTGGGTCCAGAGCTAGATCATCACAGAACTGCTGTATACCATCTATACCGATTTTATTTTCATCTTGAGGATCTTTGGGATACAAAAGTAAGTATCAAGAAAAACAGATTCTTGAAAAAGCTGATTTTTCAACAGGGGTATTTAAAATAAGCAAACCTGTTCAAGAAAACATTTTTGGGATCAGCCCTTATAAGTGAGTATTTTAAAATTAGTGTTTTCAATGGCTAAGCTCTAATAACCGAGGAAGTTACTACAATAAGGCCTCACATACAATGAGGCTTATGTTCTTTTCATTAAGACAAAAGCGCCACAAACATTTGTTTTCTGCCTAATAATATGCATAATATCCTGACTCATCCCACACAGAGAACAGTGGTCCTCTCCCACCAGCACACTTAATCACTGGCATCTTTGGTAAGACTGCTGCTCTGGGTACCATCATGAACAATTCCGCAGCGTCCATTCACAAGCTCTACTGAGTCAACTGTCGAATCTGCCTGTAATCTACTAAACTGACGTTAGTCTTGTGCATTTTCTGGCACCACCAGCACGCATGAGATTGGACATGGTAACCTCCAAGAGGGAAGTTACGTTGCCTCGTTACCAATTCCAAGTCAGCCAGTCACACTCCTCTTTCCACGAAGGAATCGACATCTGGTCTGGAAGCAAGATGCTCACATTTCAAGTGCACTAACAAAGATCTACTAACGCAAGCCAACAAAGACTTCAGGAAAATGGTATTTGGATTATGCACGCATATGAAAACTGACAGAAAATGTAGCACTTGGTTTTAGCCTTTTTTTTTTAAGTGCTAAAACACAGAAATCGTTCACTGTACTGAATCCACTTTGCTGTTTGTGGTAGGGCATCACCAGTTGAACACTGGCTATGTAACAGATGAAGAGACTTTGTTTTCTTTTCCACTGTTTGTAACCATCTGATAGTAAGCACAAGGTGAATAAAAATTAATGCAGAATCCACCTGTGGTATGCAACCTTTCACTCTGTCAGCAACAATTCCCGAGCAACGTGCTTTCACCAGAAGAATCACCTAAAATCCACGTTACCCATTACGTGTACTCACTGTACACACAATTCCAGTTCCAGACCCTAATCTTATATAAACGTACATATATTTAGAGCACATAAAGCAACCGCGTGTAATCCTTGTGAAGCGGAAGCATACATCTATTTCCCTTCTAACTTGTATTATTAGTAACAGCAAAACAAAGCTGAGAGAGTCAGTTAAGATTCCCAAGCACCAGAGCACAGCTTTCCTGATACACTGTCATTCAAAACACATGCATACAACTAGGAAATGGGCCTGAAAATTCAGTGTACTCACCTTTGTATCTGTTATATAGTTGTTCTAACTTCTTTCTGTCCAGTGATCCTTTAACACTCTCTCGTATATAAAGTTCAGGATTTTGGAAAAAGTTGTCTGTTGCAACATCTAACTTCCAGTCATTTTGAGACAGACAACTCACTGCTGTCTTTTCACTAGATTGTGTGAAGACCATAAACTGACGCACTTTATCCTTCTGCGATGATTTCAACTTGTTCTAGTAAAAACAGATAATACTGTCACTAGAAACATTTTACTGGACAGAAAAAGAAACAAAAAACAAAACACACACCATCAGTGTTAATGTTTTTAAATCAGTCCCTTTTATAATTTTGCCAAATGATTAGACTTTGTCTAACTGCAGGGGCAATCACGCACTCAAACCAACACTTATCTTCTCTCTTTTTTGGTGAAACTCACCTCCTGTCTAGGCACTTTACATTATAACAAAGCTGAGTTAAACCATCACAAAAATCCTGCTGGCAAAGCAAACAAAGAAATAAAAAATGAGTATTCTTAATGCATAATTGGAGAGAGAACTGACGGGCACAGCAAATTCATAGGCAGCAGCAAGATTTCTGTTTAAAACAATTCTTGGAGTTTTTTTTAGAAAAAAAAACCCCATTCTCCTGGTAATCTAAGAATGCTTCACCTACCCAAAAGGGCAATTAAGATGCCTACATAAAGCCCACGGCTACCCCAACACTTGGCAGATTAATTGCCTCAACAGATGCGGCAGACGAGCTGACCACCACTGAAGGAGCAGCTGGCATTATTCTGTCCCAGCTGACCAAGCTACCAAACTCCAGCTAGGGCAGGACCAGGCACAAGGCCACGCTGCCAGGAACAGGATCTCTTGATGGCAGCAAGGAACGAGGCTGGGTCTCCATTTCAGGGAGCTACACACTGAAATATCTCAAGAGTTTTTTGTTTGGGTTTGTGTTTTTTTTTTTTCCTTTCAGACTTTTCACTTTGAAGGTGCTCAACTCCACCTACACAATCTGCAGAGCATTCCTGTGAGGAGGCATTGTCTCCATTTCACAGGTGCAGCAACTGAAGCTAAAAAAAAAAATGGATAAGTAATTTCACCAGAGGCAGGCAGGGGAGTGAGTAGCCAAGGTGAGAACTCTGGAATTTCAGGCTTCCTGCCCAGACCAAGAGATACCTCTCTGCTCTAGCGCAGAACTGAATGGAGAACACGGTGCCAGCGATTCATCCGCACAGAGCGATTCCCAAGTACATCTGTGACGAGGAGGACTGCACTCAGTATTTCAAGGGTATCAGTTACACCAAACTGACTGCTGAGGAGGAGAAAGCAACCATACAGCTCACGCACTAAATCCAAATTCAGTTCTCAAGCTCAAAGCAAGACAACTCCTAACGTCACAACGTGGTAAATAAAGGTTCTGATTTTTAAGTCAGGATTGGATTTCTTACATGGCAGAAGTATTTCATTTGTGGTTTACCCTGAATTCTAACCAAGTCTTGTATATTCTGTTCCTTATTGTAATTTCCAAGTGCATGGCTCCTTCTCAGGGAGCATGGGGAAAAAAGGCCAAAAACACTCTCAAGATGGGATAAACTATCTTCAGCCAAAGGAGAAACGGTTTAGGAGCAGTATGAGCTCAAGCTCTTCATTCCAAAGGATAATTAGCGTCCAATCACATTATCATTAGAAAAGAGAAGTAACGCGCTAAAAATCAAAAATCAGCTGCTTGACAACACTAGTATTTGTATGAGTAGTTACCAGCTTCAGAGTTACTCCTTTAAAAAAATACAAGAGCAACCCATTTGGCTTAAACTGATATCCACACAATAAACAGGCCAATACGCTTTAAGATCCCTTAAAAAAAAACCAACCACCAAACAAACCACATTATACCTACAACACAGCCAAAATTTTAGCACACACTGCAGACGTAGATACAGTGCTATTGGTTAGGCTGTAGTACTTTTAAAGTTACAATGTGTTGCTGCTTTATTTCACTCTCTATTATGTTTCTCACATCAGACCTTTTGCTACAAACGTGTCTCTGAAACTGGGATTTTTTCAGAAGCAGTTCCAGGCAAAGGCCAAGCCATCAGGGCAGGTCCTGCAAAGATCCACTGCTGACAACGTGTGCGCTCTTCGGGTTCCACAGCAGAACGTCAGCACCTCACAATATTCCATAAAAATCACTCACACTGATAAAGCCATGTGGAATGACTTCCAAAAATGACTAATGCATTTCGAGTACCAGTTTTTAAAAATACATTGTAAACTCACATATATTAAAACAAACCACTGAATGAAATCCCAAATGAAGATGAAACAATCCCATGGCTAATTTTCTGTATAAATCACCGGCGTCTTCAAATCAGTTCCACACAGCCAGATGCTGCACCACCACCAACTCAACTGCTCTACAGGGCACAGTCAAACTCAGGACCTTAGCTTTTCTTTTTTTGGACAAAGTAGGTGCCTTTAATCACTAGTTTTGTGTTTGGTTGGGCTAACATATACACATAAGTATGCACAGCCCTTTGAATAGTGACTATTCTGTGTAAACCTCCAGAGGCTTTGTTCTGCCCTACTCTTGCAAGGGTGAACTCTGAAAGCCACGACATACAACAAAAACTCAAGGAACAGGTTTACAAGGGCTTCACCATGGATGCCCAAGACCACAAAAGGTAGTGGGTTTTGCATGTTGTCACATAAAAGGAGAATGCAATTTATTAGATCAAAAAACCTGCAGCTTAAATCACTTTTATGATAAAATTTAAATCCTATATATGCACAGGAGATCTTCCTGTGCTTGAGGCTCCCTAAGTGGTAGTAACAGTAAAAAAACCTTTTTAAAAAGAACACTGAATTTGCTGAGAGTCAAGCAACTAATGACACTGATCAGTACATTAAGATGCAATAAATCACAATGTTCAGCCATAATCTTTTTCTAGAACAACTACAGTTTTACTGGTCAAAAACGAGTTTATTTTTAGTGAAGAAGTGCCAAACCCTTTCTTTACATTTGATGAATGTTTCTGCAGGGGCTTGCCAACGAGGACGAGACACTCCACATCCTAAGTGACTGGACAACTCTTTGAAGGCTTACTATAGGACAGCAAGAGATGAAATTACTGCTGAGTTTTTATTATCCTATTATAGCTCTTCTTTCAACACATTAAAAACCCACACTTCAAGCAGAAGCAGGTTCCAAGCCTTCTGCACTTTTACGGGCTATTTCTAGAAGCTGAGCTCTAACAGTCTATTATTGTTTTAAGTGTGCACTACAGAAGCCAGAGCACCCTATAACCTTTAATCCTGTAGTCATCAGGCAACAAATACCTTCTACTGCAATCCATTTAAAACATCTCAACTTTAAGACTAGTTAAAATACACAAGTGAAAACCAATGCAGTAAATTCTATAGCAAGCCTTGCCCCTTGGGGTAAGGGGAAAAGCAAAAAGTCAGATCTGCAGGCCTTTGATCAAATACCTAAGCTACCTCTATAACGCTCATGTCCTAAGAGACAGGAGGTGAAGCTACTTTTAAAACACAGAATAACTTCCCTGAGTTAAAAGCTACATTGTGTAGATTTTCTTAAAAAAATCATAATTACATCTTTCCAATGAACATCTGGTGATATACTGTTAATCTTAAAATGAAAACTTGCCTCTCCCCGTCAAGTGCCAAATAACTCATCCCTGACAGTGACTAGTATCAGACATGTCTGTAAAAGATTAATAATTAAAAAATAAAAATTAAAAAACACCACACCTGTGGCTTTTTTTTACCCTCCCAGTATTTTTTTTCTGGCCTCAGACTGAAAGCCCTCCTGCCTAGGGGAGTAAGCTTTCCCAGTCTAGGGGAAAAAAAAAAAAGAATGCTAGAACCACTCTGCCAACATGGTTGTTTTTCCTTACCTTCTACACTCAATTTTTAGTCACCTCAGATTCAAAGATCAGCTCTGCACACTGGTCATCAATGTTTTCTGGCTTGCTAACAGCCATTTGAGGGCTCCACTCTCCTGGATAATGTCCATGGGAAACAACAGCAACCTTCGTCCCACACCACCTGGACTAGAGAGCTGAGGATTCCTACCAAAATCCTGTTCTTGGACTTTGCTCAAAGGTTGTACACGGCTGTCAGCTAGACAAGCAGTGCACGAACAGTGTGACGTATCCCTGCCCACAATTCCTTATGGCCCCCAAAGGCGGCATTCACACAGTTACTCCTTAACGAGTAACTCTTCACCTTTCCCTCCCCAGCCACTGCTTACAGGTGATCCGATTCCTGCTAGTTTCACCGCTAACGAAAGCAATTTGAAAGATGTGACATCTGTGCTTTTGTTTCAGTCAGGACTCAAAGAAAAGCCTGTTAAGTTCTCATGCATGTGACAGGTAAAAACCTTTTCTAAAATAGTATCAACCTCCACAAACTCTAGGCTTTCCTACCAACTGCTTTTAAACTCCAGCAAGGGATCTGGCTGCGGGAAGCACCCTCGTGCTCTCCCAGGACCCCAGGGACGTCAGTTCAAACAGAAAGCCTTCGGCCCGCAGGCAGAACGGGCTTGTGCGGGTAATAACCTCACAGATCACGACTGCCTGTTCTGTCGCATCTTTATGCACACGCTAATGGTCAAGAGAGTGTTGCTCCCCTACAGGGTCTGAATCACTCCGTGCTGGGCTCAATCATTAAAGGAACGTGCAAGACACCTGCAAATAACCTGGTTTACTGCTGGTATTCAATACATGGCTCAAGCTTAAAAGGCAAAATCGTGAGTATTTTTCTTTGTTAAGAAAACAAAAATTAATCATAACACCACAAGTCTGTGAATACAGTGAATTACACTGTAATCCATCAACTGTGACGGCATACGTGTACACTACCAAAAAATCATGAAATCCAAGTTAAAGATAAAAACAATTAAAGTAAATAATCAGTGTCTCTATAATGTAAACAAATAAGCCCTTCAACGACATTTTATTTTCTACAGCAGTCTTTGGACAAGAGGGCACACAAAGCAAGACCCTAAGGACATTTTTAAGCCTCCGTTTCAAACTGATGTGAAATCCATTTGTCTGCAGTACAACAGAACTAAACTTTAAAGTGTGCAAGGTTTGTTCAGATGTTCCAAGGGAAAAATCACAACTAACATAAAAATCCAAGCTGCTTTTTACACCCATTAATCATTTTAGTATTTGCATGTGGGCAGAAGTCTTTCACTGAAGAGCACTATATAGCAACCCAGAAGTTCTAACAGTGCTTTAAAGTAATTCATGTTAATCTGAGAGGTGAAGGAAACACCAGAAATAAGGGCTTTTTCAACTAGAAAAAGGACAAAATAAAGCTGTCAGGTTTTCAGCATTCTTAACCCTGGTCCAGGGCAGAAGCTCTATTCAGCCATTAGAAGCTGCATTCATACCTTCTATTTGCACTGGCACCATAAAACATGAGTAAAATATCAAGAGCTACATAATAAATTTCACACCTTGTTCTCAGAGTAGTTCATATTCCTGAATAATTTTTTCATGGCTCTAGTTAAAAGTGATTTTACAGCACGAGTTCAAAGGGTTCTCTGGTAAGCTGGGAGAGGAAACAAGATCATGCACCATCTTGTCTAGCACTCAGACTACTCCGTCCTAAGTGTAATGCCAAGAATCTGCAAGTTTTACTATGGGAGAACCAAAACCATTCAGTATCAACAAACTGCTACAGACATGAACATACCATACAAAACAGCCTTGCAGGGCAGCTTGTTGAGTTAAACACTACATAACAATGTCATGAAGCACAGTAATATTACAGGAGACAGCATCAGACATGAAATTCTTGTAATACTAAATTTTTCACAACTTCCTGTCACCTGAGGTTTGCAATAAGAAATTATGTATTTATCAACACAGCAATATTCTTCAGCGAACACAAATTGCACAATGTAATATATAATGTAAATCGAGCTGAGGTTAGCATTAGGCTCTGGATAAAGAGATGGATATTCATGCACTTGCCTCAAATATCACACACAGTCCTAAATTCATTAAATCCTCTGGAACAGTACAGGTAGTAGCTCTTCTCAGAGAAGATGGCTTGGAGTACAATGGACCTGCTTGCTGCTCTGTCCTGATTCGCAGGCACGTTACTTGTCCTCAGGACGAGATGAAGCAGTCACACCCCAACAGACTAAGGTGAAGGAAACCACTTCTACAGATGCTGCCCAGCTGAAATGAAGATGTGGGTAAGAGAGCCAGATTGCTATCAGCAATCCAAGAACACTGCCAGGGTGGTGTACCTAAGCACTGGACAGAAAACACTTTTCAAGTTCCTAAATGACCAGGCTGCTGAAACAGTCTCCTTTCCAGACGCTGCACAAAGACAGTTTGAAGCCAGAAAACCTTTGTCCCGAAAGCACCGGCCATATGAACTCTGGAGAGACCAAGTCAGAGGCAGAAGTGCTCTAACTGGCGGTGCTGCATGGGCGGGTAGGAGCCAGGCCGCAGCTGCAGGAGCCTCTACCGCAGCATTTGCTGTGCTGGACAAGCGACCTGGCACAAGGAACCTGCCACAGCCACTGGAAGGACTAGCCAGAGCAGTAGTGCATACGGGCAGAAAAACGGGATGTTGAATCCCATGTTTCTGGATGGACATCTTCAGATCTCTGTGGAGAAGTCTCCCTCCTCTTTCCCCTAATTAAATAGTGGATTTTGATACATCACAAGTACAGGTACAGAATCCTACACCTGGGCACTAGAAACAATTCATACCTGTATTTACTACTTAGAAAAGCTGCAGCCTGTAATTTAGTCCCACTACAGTGTCTATGTCATCCTTTCACCTGGGTGTTGGGAGTCAACAAGCACAGCCTGGGAAACAGCCGTTTGCATAGTGCCTAACAACTACGCTCGGGGCCATGACTAGGCTACTCACGTACTCCCTCCAATCTGATAAATATCAATCTATCAGTACAGTATTGTTTCACAGAATATATCTGCTAGGTCTTCAGTTAACTCTTTCCAAGACGACTAAGCAGAGAGGATTCTGCTGTTTCTCACAAAAAACTGTTTTCAGAATAACGTGCCCCACTATTTCTGTTATACTGCCATTTACTGCACTATTGTTCAGTTTAAATTTCTAGCCACGTGACCAGCCTATAATACATGTATGTACCAGACATCAACTGTGTATTTTGCATACCTATGCTGAGAGACAGCTCCAGGTGATTTTTAAGAAAAAAAGTCTTCATAAAGCATTGTGTAGCGTTACTGTGTAAGTGCTATTTGAGACAGTCCCAGAGCTGCAGAAGTACAGTAAGACACCTCTACAGTCTGAACTTTACCCAGACTTCACTTTTAAGCTCCCATAAAAACTACTCAAGTGAAGATCTACATCAAATTATTCAATTAAAAATTTAAAAGTAACATAGTGACAAGTTTATTAGAGGTCTACATACAGCACCGCTAATTTACATCCAGGCTAACCAAGCTTTTATGTCAACATAACCCACCCGTTAAAGGGAACATTTTTATTTTTTAAATATGCTTTTAACACTGCTTGCCAGAATAATATTAACTGCAGGTATAAGATATCTCTGCCTAAGATATCTACCTACCCCAGTAGATCTTGGAGTCCCTCCTACACCCTTTCTAAGCCAATACAAGTGCTATAGGAAAGTACTACTTTAAACTGTAGAGGTGTAGCTAAAACTGTACAACTTTCACATACACAGAAGACCTAGAAGTGTGACTATAAATATGTTCCCTCGGGTACGTAAAACACTGTGCAAGAGACTAATAAGGACCTCCCTTATTTAAAACTAAGGAATGTCTTTTGTTTAGGCAGACAAAAATAGCAATTTTTGTTCCAGACACTGCAGTTTCCCTCTGGAAGAGGGAAGGGAGAAAGTCAGTCAACGTGGGACTCCACAGCAAATCCTCAGCTATAAGGAAGAAGATACGATGGAGAAAACGCAAGACAGATCAGTCTGCTTTACAACGCTTATGCAAACAGCAGTCTTACCAAAACCACAAAACAATTATCCAGAAATTCTCCAACATAATCCCAGTTCACGAAGGATCAACGTATCCAAGTTTCTCAGTGAACTGACAGTGCCTAATGGGCCCTGAGCCACCCGAAATCCTGCGAAAAACTCCAGGAAGCCCCCGGTTTCTGGCAGCCCCCTGCGCTCTTTCCAGTCGCTGCTGCTCACCACCCCCCACCGGGCACAGACCAAGCTGCCCACAAAACGCCTCTATTGCCCCTGTCCCGTCCAAAGGTGCCTGACCCCTCATACAAAGTGCACAAGAGCACCTCCTCGCCGTGAGGAGGCCCGACAGAGCCCCGCGGGCCCAAGGCCTCCGCGGGATCCCGGCGCCCCCCACCTAGGCCCCGGCGC
>NW_010229031.1:0-15971 GCF_000690775.1 Eurypyga helias
AGCCAGAGTTAAACCACGACAATAACCTTCTCTGTTCTTGTTTGGTATGATATTGTAGTTACAAAACTCTGCTCTGTTCTGTTCATGCACCCCTGCACCCATACATCTACTAGGACTTTTCTTAATGTTTAATCCCCATAAACTAAAAAAAACAGTGTTTGCAATTTTTCTAGCAGTTAAGAACATGAGTTAAACGTCCAGGCTGAGGAAGTTCCATCAGTGTGGTGTATGAACCTGGACTTTTATGCCTTAAGAGAATACAAGGACAGGGGAAGAAGCACCTTTCCTGCATAAAAATTAGTATAATTTTTCATGATGAGTAAGTGTTTCCATGTCTGCCTTCTTACAACTGAATATTTATAATTCACAGTCTTTAGTGAGACTTCCATACACTTACCTGAGGATAGAACATGACTTAAAATCTTTAGGTTTTGATATAAACTATATGCATTTGGGGACAGCTATACCATTTTTTTCTTTTGTAGGAAATGGCTGAGTTGCATTTGAAAGAAGACAATTTGAGGATATTGTTGTTCCACACATCACTTGGACATCCATTTCTTCTGGGAGAATTTAAAAACATATTTTACATGCCAATAAATCACATAAACCTGCTACTTTCAGTAATCTATCCTACACAAAAGATATCCTGGAGTTGACAAACTATAATTTTATATAAATCTAATGGTATTTTTCAGGAGATTGAAACAAAAAAATGTTTCTTATAGTCTATTCTCAGATAGAGTAGGCACATGATATGGGAAAGGCTAGACTTTAGCCTGTAATCTTTATGTCTGCTATAAACCACTTACAGGTCTTCAGTGGATGAATATGAATGCATCATTACCAACTGATGTTGGACAGAACTGTACTCTATTCCTACCAAGGCTACATGGAACATTGAGAATTTGTTTAATTTAAACCATATAAACTTTTTCATCTGTACAATGTGCAATACTAATCTAAAGTTTTTTGGTTTGGAAATCACTGGTGTAGGTGGAGATGTGACTGCCTCAGTAATGAAACCTGTGTAATGTACACATTCTGACCTTGCTCCCCAAGATAGGTTTTTAAAAGCCTTTGCAATATAAAAAAAATCCTTGTCACCTATTAAGAGTACTTTTCCTTCTTCCCCTTTGTGTTAGAATATCTGACAAAGAGTTGGAATGCTGTATATACACAGCAATTATACTGTAGATTTTTTTTACTGAGAACTTTTCTGCAGACTTCTTTTCCTTTAGCCATTGCATGTTTCCTTCTCTGCCATTTATCTGCTGCTGGTTTCTCCCTTTTTCTTCTCAGTGGATTTCATCTCAGCAATATCTTTCTCAACTTCATTCTCAGTTGAACATGGGATTTTGTTGTTGACAAACAAGCTTGCTTGCTTGTTTGTCTGTGGCTATTGAATATTCTGTGTGTAATTATTTTCAAGAAAGACTCATGTTTGAAAGCAAAGTCTAAACCAAATGTAGTGGGTACATTTTTATATACTATCTTATGCCCTCTCTTGGCAGTAAAAGTCAATTCTAGATTGCTTTAGTAAGAACTATAAAAATGTAAATTACTAAGATCTGATTTGGTCTTATTGCTTTAACTGAGTTCTAACAGTTAAATCTAGAATATATAGCTGCTGAAGCTTATTAATACAGGGTAATTTACATATTCAGAATGATCCCGTTGTACTCTGTTTCTCTCAGTTAATGTAAGATGAATGAGAAAAAGCTCCAGAGGACATTTAAATAACGTTCTGAATTTGAAATTTTTGCCTTCGCATAAATTTTTAGAATTCCTTTACAATGGTATCATCACATGTCTCTTTCCCCCTTTCATTTTTTTTTAGGGGGATAACAAGAAAAAAACATATTATTTTATTTCATCTGGGCTGTAATTTTAGAAAAAAACGTTATGTAAAGGAATTTGGAGCTCTTGTGTATTCTTTAAAAATCTGATTAAAATGAAATAAAATTTGCAAACCATATCTTTCTGATGTCACAAGGGAAAGATACATGTGTACAAAGAGTAACGGTCTGTGTTTTTGCAGGACTTTTGCAAAATTATTACAGTTTATGCTATAATATAGCAAAGTAGAGAAAATTATGGGGGTTTTCTATATTGTGTTTGATATTAGATCCTCAGCCAACCAGTCACATAAGAGTGTACTTTCTGTGCATGAGTAGATATTAGCAACAGGAATTTGCAAGTATCTGTAAGACAGATAAGATTATTTATATATTCCACATTATTGTAGACTGTACTTATATTAGCAGTGACTTTTTTTTTTTTCCATAAATGGGCATTCTTTTAATTTAACTAACCTGCTTAAAGCATATTTTTTAGTAGAAATAGCTTGTCTTGTCAGTAGTAATCTGACTGATTTCAACACACAGAAGTTTGCAAAAAGCTCAAGATGTTAGACAGATTTCATGGTCCAATAAACTTAAATCTGACAGATGGAACTTGCTGGCATGGGATCTTTTCAATCTTATGATTCAAAATAGATCAGACATTTGTGTAGATGGCATCTTCAGACCAGCTACCTAGAATGGAATTGACACATACAGTGAAATTCCATAAACTGTTTACCAGCTGTAGTCAATGACACAGGGTTAATATTAGATATTTGTGGATAGTACAGCCAGAAGGCAGAGTTCCATGCAACTAATCAAATAGTAATGTGGATCTTTCACATTTGAAACTTTTGCACATAGGTCACAGATCACATCAAATGATTCCAGTATCAGAATCACAGCTTCAGCAAAGCTGTCCCATATTTTTCAGATGCCATTTTTATAGATCTTGGTGATAAAGAATCCATCAGACCTCTAGGCATCCTCAAGAAGAAAGAAACAGATTGGTAGTAGACAGCATGTACTTTCATTTAAACCATACAGTGCTCTTTCCAGTATCTCCTTTAGACAGACTTACCTTTTACCACAATAATTATTCTGTGAGCTTCAAATTAAGTGAATTACTGCAGATCTAACAAGTGGAATCAAGTTGAAGATCACAATCCAAATTCTGTGATTACTTCTGTGGTTAATGGAAATTTTGTTCAAGGAAAGACTGCAGGGTTGGGCTTCATCCTGAGGTAATGAATTACCAGTACACAAAGATGAACAAAATTCAAACTAGCCATTTCGACATACATTATTAAAAAAATGAGATAGATGTGAAATCTAGTAAAACCATGGATATTTAGATTCAACAAGATGTGTAACAGTACTTGTAATCCATTGTAGAGCGGCTTAGTCTAAACTTGTTGACATTATTCATCTTTTCTCCTAATATGAACATTTTGGTTAATATACTCTGAAGGTTTTCCAGAAAACAAAGACAATCTCTTCCAGATTGTCACTAAAACTGCACAATAATTCATACTTTAAAAACAAAGGCCCTACATTAAAATATTTGGCAAATTTACATCAAATCTTAATTACTTTAAAAGAGGATAATATAATATTTAATTATTATAAAACCAATTTGAAATACCAAATTCTTCATCTTAGTTCACATTTATACCATTTATTTATTTTATCATTTCTCTACTATGGCATAAAGCTAGCTGTTGGCTGCTCAGAAATTTGATGTAGCAGGAGGAAAAAAAACCAATAATGATGATATAAAGCATTCATATTATATATTGCACTCCCATTCTACAGATATGTCATATTTCTACAAGTCCATTAGACAGCATCAAGTAACATATATTTTGTACTGTAAATTACACCAAAAAGGTCTTTTGGAACGCCCTCAAATTTTTGTTTACAGAGAAACAAGCAATCTCACTCTTTCAGAATCAAAAAATAAAAATCCAACATCCCACAAGTCACTCAGAAAACTGGGTATTACCAGTAGTAAGATGGCTGCAGGTACTTTAACTTGACCATGTCTGTTCACACAAAGATCTAGTGTCTGTCTCACACAGGAAAAAAAAGAGCCACACTTGACACAGGAACATTTGGCTAGAGGAACACGCTTTGCTACTAGAGTTTATGGTATCTCAGTTATATCTCATTCTGACACTTCAATTAGAAACTTAGACTTAATGCTTTTATCTTTTCTATTCTGTGATAAATGCAAGTGGTAGTTCAGTCAGGTTTCTAAAGGTATTCAGGCACTGCAAGGTGCAGACAGTAGTGTGGTAGGATTTACAAAAGCTCATAAAAACTAATCAGGAATTTAATAACCAAGTGCTTTTGAAACTCTCACTGGGTAGATATTTGCATCTGTAGCAGCCCCAAAAACCAAAATCTGAGCTTTATAGGCTCTAGAAGAAAAAGAAGGATATTTATTTAATCTTTTAAATTCAAGAAAATTGAATACCTCTTGAAACTTTATTTATTTTGTTGTTTATAGCCCTGATTCAGATTGCTCTACTGTTTATGTAGCAGTGCAGCGAGGTTCTTCACATGCATTAATGCAATTCAGTGCTATTTATTTTTCATAGTGACTTATATATCATGTACTCTGAAACCATCAATTTTCTGACTGGCAGACCATATGGCATTGAACAATGCACAGTAAAGAAAACATGTTTTATTTTGGAAATGGATAATTTGTGACATTTTGGGAGAAAAACATAGTTGTGGTGTGTTCAGTCTGACTAGATACCGGGTGCCCCCTGAAGCCGGTCTGGGCAGGGGAGGGAAAATACAACAAAAGGCTCATGAGTCAAGATAAGGACAGGGAGAGATCACTCATTACCATCACGGGGAAAACATCCTGCACTTGGGGAAATTAACTTATTACCAATCAAATCAGAGCAGGGTAATAAGAAATAGAAACTAAATCTTAAAACATGTTCCCTGTCTCCCACTCCCCTTCTTCCCAGGCTCAGCTTTGCTCACGATTTCTCTACTTCCTCCTCTCCAGCAGCACAGGGGGACCAGGAATGGGAGTTGTTGTCAGTCCATCACACATTGCCTCTGCTGCTCCTTCCCCCTCACCGGGATGACTTCTCACACTTCGCCCCTGCTCCAGCATGGGGTCCCTCCCAAGGAGACAGTCTTCCGCAAACTTCTCTGACCAAGTCCTTCCCACAGGTTGCGGTTCACAAACTGCTCCAGCCTGGGTCCCCCGTGGGATCACAAGTCCTGCCAGCAAACCTGATCCAGCCTGGGCTCCTCTCTCCATGGGGTCACAGCTCCTGCCAGGAGCCTGATCCAGCGTGGGCTTACCACAGGGTCACACCCCTCTGATCCGGCATTGCATTCTCCACGGGTCTTTACTGTACTGTGACCCTCCATGGCTGCAGGGCACAGCCAGCCTCACCCAGGGCTGCTGGGGCTCACCATGGGCTGCTGGAGAATCTCTGCCCCAGCACCTGGAGCACCTCCTCCCCCTCCTTCTCCACTGACGTGGGTGTCTGCAGAGCTGTCTCTCTCACATGTTCTCACTCCTGGCTGCTCTTGTTGTTGCATGGGTTTTATTGCCCCTTCTTAAACACGTTACCCCCGAGGTGCTGCCACCATCACTGATGGGCTCAGCCTTGGCCAGCAGTGGGTCCGTCTTGGAGCCGGCTGGCTTTGGCTCTATTGGACACAGGGGAAGCTTCCAGCAGCTTTTGACAGAAACCACCCCCCTAGCACCACCCACTACCAAAACCTTCCCACACAAACCCAGTACAGTAGTATATTGTATTCCTAGTATAATAGCAGTGTCTTCTGATGTTCCCAATAAAAGTGAAAAAAAAAAAGCAATAAGGACATACATAGTATCATTAAAATATTAAACCCATGAAACAGATTTGGCTATATGGATGAGTAGAACTTTACAAGCAAAATCAAGCCAAATTTCAGGTACCATTAAATTAAAATCTTGTTATAAAAATTTTGTTTAAAAGGAGGAAAAATAAGTTTGGCGATTGGTAGAAGGGTAGTTTGCCTTCTTTATGTGCATTTAAGTGAAATTTCCTGGCAATATTAAGAGTAGGTCTGTTGGATATATTTTCAACAAAATTACTTCAACTGGAAAATAAGTTTTTGGGATTGTGTTATTAATGGAAAAAATATCTTTCTGTGCAGAGGTTCCTATGGATAAGAGTGAATTGTTGGTGAATATGAAAAAGACGAATACCTTGCAATTGAAAATAAACTCCTGGAAAGCAGTGATGGAGTTTCACATACCCTAGTACTGTCAGCACAGTATTTTCTACATTGATTATCTGATTACAGGACTATTGAATGTTGTAGCAGGATTTTCTCCCAGTCTCTTCTCTTGACTTGTTCCATTCTACATAGGATATCCACCATTCTTTTGGATCAGATTACTGTAATCAATAGAGATTTGAAAGAATATAACAGAGAAAGGTCTTGAACTAGAAAATGTCACACCCACTAATAGTGCACTTAACCATTTAGTAGTAGGAGAATCACTTTCAGCTTTTTAGTGAAAATGAACAAACTGGTGAGTTTTGGTGGTTTGGGTTTTTTTTCTTCTTTTTAAGGTTTGATTGGAGTGGTGAAAGATTCTCATAGTATTTATTTCAATAAAGTAGAAAAGTTATCTTCCGAAAGCTCACATTAACTGCCCCTTAATTTCCAGGATTGTTCACCTAGTCTCAAAAAACAATGGCTATGAGAAGGCATTTCATTTATTATTAAATCTGGGTGTTCTCGCTGACATTTCATGTAATGTGAAACTGTGCTTTCAAATTTTGAAGACCTGCAACATCTAGAGTCCAATAGGAATAATTTCATTTCTCTTTGCTGGTTTTTTTCATTCTCTGTTGAGAATTTCTGAGTGTCTTTTCTTCTCCTAAAATCACAGAAAGGAAGGGAGAGAAATGGCAACATATTTCTCTTCAGACAAAAGGGGAAATCTGGTACAAGTATCCAAATGTAAAAAGTTTGCCTGGCTCCATCTGTTACAAGACTAGGTATGTTTAACTCTTCAAGTACTCAAGAATAGGAAAAGGAATTGTTTCATTACTTCTTAGGGGCGCATTTGCATGTTCTTAAAATGAAAAAAGAAAAAACTACCTTTACATATGTGTTGAAATGCTGCCTTGCCAAGAAGAATTTTGACTACCTAATTCACAGAAGTCAAATTATAATTGTTTGCTTTCCACAGCTGTTAAAGAAATCATTGCTCTATACTGATCCACTACTGAGAAGACTTCAGGAAATAAATTAAACTTGTTAATTGAATCTGAAACCTCAGATGCCTCCATGACAGTGTGGTTTCTTAATTTTGCTAAGCCTGTCTAGGCCTGCATTTAGCTTGTGGGATTCATACCAATACTCTGTGTTCACAACCTGCAATATTTTTATCTTCAGCATGTCCAAATATACATTTCAGACCCAAAAGGGCTGACCAGAAAAAACCAGCTGGATATAACTGTCATAAAACAGGCACTCTGATAACACATATCTAGAAGTTCAATGGGATGATGATGCCTCTACTGACTGTAGGTGTGCATTATTACAGATAGAATGAAACACTGCTCCACAAGAGCAGCCCAGAAGTGGAGCAGTTGTACCAGAGAGCAGGTTGTGCAGACTCCATCCTTGGAATTGTCCAAGACCCAGCTGGTTGAAGCACTGAACAACCTGGCCTGACCCTACAGTTGTCCCTGTTTTGAGAAGGTGTTGTGCAGGAGCCCTCATGAGGTCCCCCTGAGGCTGAATTATGCTATGATCATGTAAGTATTAAGTCTATTTGCATTTTGCAACGGTAACAATTTCTCCATTGGTGCTGGCTTCCTAGCATTTTGGTCTTGTTACACAGACACCCCCATACAGATTGTTTAAAAAAAATATAATTCACTGAATTGCAAATGGAGGAATGCTCAGTGCCTTAAATCAGCCCACTGCCTCAGATGTGCAGAGACTACCCAGGGAACTACCAGTGCAGAGTGTGGGTATGCACAGTGCCTCAAACCCTTAAAAACTGGCTGCACTCTAGTTACAATTTTTAAAAACTCTTAACTTTCATGCTTATATCACAATTATAAATTCCATATATGTTGCCACAGTATTTGCCAAGAATGCATCTTTTACCTTCAAGTAGGTAGGATACGTATCTTAGTTACATATCTTAGAGTTGAAAGCAAACGTTTTCAGTAGAGATTACTGCAATGTGATACATTTGGGCTTGAAAGTATCAGGTCTGAAAAGCAAGATGATTTTTTGCAGAATGCAGCACTTCACCTCCTCTGTAACACAGGGACAAAGAGCACTTACTCCAGCCTTTCCATGTGGAATGCTGCATCCATCATAAGCAGTTTTCATCTAAGAAAATCCTCTTCACTCTGTCCACTGAGAAGAAAGTTCTTTGGAAATATTTTAATATTTTGACTCATATATAACAAATCCACTGTATTATATATTCAAAAGGAATTAGTGATATTTAGCAGAAAAAAGAATAGATCAAGGTGATGAGTTTTATACTTGTGCTAGGGACATAAGACTCTCAGTCTTGTTCAGCAAAGACCACAGTTTTTTCTGTGTCCACTTTCAGAATTAGGGCGTACACCACATTTGACGTAAATGGCACGAAAAAAACTGCAATTAGGAAAATGCATTCTAACCCCATTTTTAGATCACTGTGTAATATACATTCTTTTAACAGGAAGATTAAAATATCACTTTCTTGATAATTTCTAAATTAGATGGATAAGATGCAGTCTTTTATATACCTGTGTAGTTTTTGGAACTATGGACTCAAGGTATCAGATGTAGCTAAATACAAGCTAATCTAATGCATTTCTAAACTTAGTTCATCCTTCTAAATAGCTGAATATAGGGGGTGAATGTTATTGTAGAAAATAGTGTATGCTAGCTCAGTAATAACTGTGGAGTAATATTCCTCATTACTAATACTGCATTAAACCAAAACCTAACTGTAATTTTAGTCACAGCCCTTTACATTACTAAAATAAGACAATCAATAGATTTGGAAATCTTTCATAAATACACATGTGAACATATTTTATTTTAAATTTCCAAGTAATTTCATTTATACTGTTATTTCTAAAATATTTCTGTTGCTGTACAGTTTATATCTTATTTAATACAACATACGCTATTGGTTAACTTTACACCTACATTACACACATTATAATACCACTCTCACACTGGTTCGATTTATTCCTTAAGCTTTATGTATGTGTGTCTGAGCCATTCACCCTTGAGTCTTATTAGAGCAGTAGAGAGAAGTCAGCACTTTTAGGGTGCCAGTCATCTTGATCTGCTTTCAGTGACTGGTTTAGCATGAGATGAATTACACACAAGAAGTGCTCATTTGTCCTGTTGATTTTAAGTATGCAAAAGGTGACTGGCTCCGATGTAGAAGTTTTCACCGTAAATGTTGATATTTGATTAGATGTATCACCCCCCCAAGCCCCAACTGCACATATATGAATGATTTCCAACAATCAGGAGGTGTACAGTCCAGTTATATGTTTGTCATTCAAAGTAAAAAAAGAACAAATTATCTATAGATAAATAATACAGTGAAATAAATAAAAGTCCTACTAATTATCAAAGTTCAATCAGATATTTTTATCCTGCAATATTTTAACTTCATGTGTTTAACTATGAAATTAATGTAATTATTTCCTTCCATTAGAGGGAGCTTAGGAATGTATAGGACATCTACACTCTCCAGCTTTATGTTTAATTAGATTAATCCCAACAATAATGTTGCAAGTCTCCTGAAAACTCCTTCTTGATACTTGACTCCAATTCATTTTTACTTCATTATTAACAAACATTTTAAATATATAATTGTTGTATTATTTTCATTCATGATATGAATCTCTTAATTCCTATATGAAAATATCCCATTACTTATTTCATTTTTATGAACGAGACCAACACTATACATAGGAATGTCTGTGTTACCTTCAGCAATGACCAGAACATTTAAGCAAGCCTCTCAAAACTTAATTAATTTACTGTTTGAATGTCTCCATTAACATGGTTGCTGGAATCTTTGATGAAACACTTTCATGTAGGTGCTAAACTCAAAGTGACTAAGATGTTAGGATGATAGATGCAGTAGATTATATTCCAGTCTTTTTTTTTCCTCCCTTTGACAAGAGCTGGTTAGCATTTCCATCAACTAGGAATTAGGAACTATGAGGACCATTGACCAGCATCAGCACTAACCACTGACCTTGCCAACACTGCAGCTAGATTTCTGAAATGCTCTGTCTATAGAACATCTCAGTCAGCTCTGCAGCAAATGTCAGCCCCTTCTGTGCATTGAAAATAGATTGTGAGGAAAAGGATTCATTGCATCCAACTTTCTACTTGAACTGGTCACTCTAGTGTTAACAATAGCATCCATTCAGCTCACTTAAAATATATCAGTAAAATAACCAAAACCAAAACCAAAATTTTAAGCACTGGACAGCAATTTCAATTTTATTGTATATATACCAGATTTCTTAGAGCAGTAATCTAGGTCAGCAAGCTTTAGTCTTTAGGTTTTGTGGTAACAGAGGAAACTTTAAGGCTGAGGCCTGCTGTGAAATGGGTGTTGTGGATTTATTGTGAACTGAGAGCTCTTCTGGGTAGAGGCTTGAACCTTAGCAGAAAATTTCCCTCTTAAATTCAAATCTATTTATACATTAAAGCCTCAAATAAAAAATGAAAAATTGTAAAAAAAATCCCAATCCACATTATATGACCTTTGGTATAGCTTCCTCTGACTCAGTCATACAATAGTCTAAGGTGTTATTCTAAGAGTATGTATTAAGATTAGAGACTCCCTGGGATCAGCTGTCTCCAAGCTCCCTCTGCAAAGTAGGATTACTGCTCACACGCTCTCAGTCACTCTATGAGCCCCTGGGGTGGTGGAGCATGTGCTGTGTGCGGCCGTGGTGGCACAAGGGGAGGCCATAGCTTAGCTTGTCACCCACTGGGCTCATTGGCACCTTCTGCAGCCCTGTGGAAGAAGGTATGGAAATTGCAGAGGGTGCACAGAGAAACAGCTACGCTTCAGCTCAGATAATGCATTCAGCAAGCCATGTGGCTTGTGCCGTGTGGCAGGTGTGTAGATAGGAATGGAAAGGTAAAGCTGTCCAGGCACCCTATGGATTAGTTCATAAAATAAACATTTGTAATACAGGGAAAAATCTTTCTGATAACAAGGCTGTACTTTGGGCACGATTACCTGTATAGGAAAATGCTGCGGTGTGAGATTTGCATTGGGTATATGGGTGGGACTGAATTCCAGTACAAGGTGAATAATACAGCTTCTTGTTGTAGAAATCGCAGCCCAAAAGATTAGTACGCCTGAGTGAACAGAACCAAAATGTATGAGACATGATATAACCCAAGAGAAAAAAATACATTTCAGGAGTATGCCTTCCTGCTACAGAGGGTTGAAATATTGGTATAGATATAGCTGGTTACTGCACCTCCTGCCATTACAGAGAAAGTTTATACTCCAGGGATTTCTCAAAGATAAATAGCAAGAACATGTAAATAAAATATAACCTATTTGCTTTTGCTGGGTTTTTCTTTGGTAGGTCCTGTCTTTTGATTCAACAAAATGACAGGCCATCACACAAGAAATTTATGTTTTCCAGAGTTTCATTTGTTTCTTCTTTCATATCTGATATGTCATTCTAAATGGTGGAAAGCTTTTTCTTTGTTATTGATCTCAGAGATTTTTTTTTGGAAGTAGAGAGATCTGTAACAAAACATGCTAGAAGAGCCTATGCAGCAGCGGCCTTTTCTGCACTATTTTCTTCCAGTGGAAAGAGAGAATAGTGAGAAAATGGGTACGGGCCAAACACCCATGTTGTGAAGGATGTAAGAAAGTTGACTTCTGACGTTCCTGCGATCCTAAAGTGATTTCCCAGCAAGTGAGGACCATCAGCCTTCCCTCTACCTGCTAAAATATTGAAGAAGTCTTTCTCTGTTCTTCCCTCCTACCCTGGCTGCTGCCAGCGTGGTGGCATGGGCTCTTTCCTTCTTGGTTGGCGGGCAGCAGTGTGTGTGTGCTGCTCCCGGGAGGGACAGCTTTCCCTGCTTGCATACACAAAGCTCAAAGCTTCCCAGGCAGCAGCGGCGGGGAAGTGACCTGATCCAGCTCAGATTCAGTGCTGACCGGAGGGTCTGCAGTAACAGCAACAACTGCAAAGGCTGGGGAGTTGTTTGTCTGAGCTCTTAGGGAGACAGTTTTCTTCCCACTTACTTCACATTTAGACAATTATCCTCACAACTGGAAGGGGTGAAAAGTATGTTTTGAAATGAAAGCCTGACCTTTGCAGAGGTGATGACATTTGCCAAGGGGAAGATGCCTTTTTCTTCATGTGTGAGCATTTTTCAAGCCCTGATTACACTGTGCTTAATGTTATCCATAGTTTGTAGGAGAGAGAAAGGATAGAAAGGGGGAAGCAAGTATGCTTTTAAACATGCACACAGATTAGAACACTAGTGCTGGATCTATATCTGGATTTAGGAATTAAAATTGAAATTGAAGAGGGTCTCTGAAGTCATTAAGAAAAAATCCCCTCCTGCCACACGCATTTTAAGTCTCATTGGCACATTAGCATCTTGCTAACAAATAAGTGGTAGCACATTCACATGCAGTAACGCTGTTGATCAGAGATGCATATTATACATTCTTCTCATCACATATCTATTGACTAGTGGAAATGCACTGTGTTGTACGACTTTATTAAAGGTTTATTTTTCAAATACAATTATTATTCATTAGACATCCAAACTGACAAAAAAAAAAATCCCAAAACCAACAACACAACACCCCCCCTCCCAAAAAAAAAACAAATAGAGACATACCTGAGAAAATATAATTTTTTGAGGTTATGTAAACAGATATAAGTCCATCAAAGCCAAGGGGTCTAAGCTGATATTCATCAATGTACATCTCAAACCATTTAAAAATTCTATAGATTTAGGTAAACCCTGATCATTGACAATTTCTTTGATTTTCTTTCTTCTTACTCTTCCACAGTCTTTATAATGATATGTGATATTACCTTGTATGCTGTAATGACAGAGAGAAATAAATTTTCTGTTTGGCCTGTTGATTAGAAGCACCACACTTAAACTGGACTCCTTCTCATGCCTAGTGTCTTACTTACTGCCTCTTTTCCTCTCTCTTCATTCATTCTTGACCAGCTGCAATAGTTCTGCCTGTATCTTGGTGTTGTGGTTTAACCCCAGGCAGTAATCGAACACCACACAGCCACTGGCTCACCCTCCACCACCAGTTGGATGGGGGGAAAGAATCAGAAGGGCAAAACTATGAAAGCTCATGGGTTGAGACAAGAAAAGTTTAATAATTGAAGTAAAATTAAATTAATAACAATAATGATAATAGTAGTAATAAGGGGGTGTGGGGGTGTGTGTAATTATAATAAAAGAAAACCAACAAAAAGAGAGAGAGAAACAAAAGCCAGGAAAAACAAGTGATGCAACTGCTCATCCCCTACTGACCAATGTCCAGCCAGTCCCTGAGCAGCAATCACTGGCTTCTGGACACCTTCCCTGAGTTTATGTACTAAGCATGATGTCCTATGGTATGGAATGTCCCTTTGGCCAGTCTGGGTCAGCTGTCCCAGCTATGGTCCCTCCCAGCTTCTTGATTACCTGCTCAGATGGCAGGGCATGGGAAGCTGAGATTCCTTGACTTGGTACAAGCAAAACACAGGTGTGTTATCACATTATTCTCAAATTCAAAACATAGCAGTATATCAGCTGCTGGGAGGAAAATTAACTCCATCTCAGCCACAACCAGGACAGCTGGCCTCAGCTGTGCTGCTGAAGTCCTCTATGGCTATGATTGGTCATAGACCCTGTGGTGTCCATACACAGAAGAGAAAATAAACTGCATTTGTCAGTTGAAGTATTAAGCACTTTGTCCCAATCAGATCCATTTTTAAATTGCTCTCCAGTGAGAAATTAACCTCCATTATTCTTATTAATTGTTACACCCAGGTACAATTGTGCAGGTAATTTCTGGCCAAAAGGTAGCAGCACTAGTGAAAGAGATTAGCTGGTATTGTTTAGTTACCTATATGAACAAAGAGCAACTTACTGACAACACATGAGCTCCACCAGTTTTCTGGACGTGCTTGTTTTAGGCTTCAGTCACAGAGAAGGAATTTGTTGCTCTGATGCCAGATTTCCTCAGCTGTTGGTCATGCGCAGAGAGCTGCGGTCAGCCAGTTTGATCACCAGTGCTTTCAGCACACTTCCCATTAAAGTCTGAACTCCTGGCTCATCCTTGGAAGTACAACACAGGTTTTTTCTTGTTTCTTTTGCATAATGCCCAGAGCATCATGATGAGCAACTGTCCCTTTGTTCTGATAAAGCCTGTGCAAAGCCCCACAGCTTTGGTACTGTTTTCTTTTGTACCTAACGTATGGTTGGCAACCATGGAAAATGCTATTGATATAAATGCATTTCATACAATTCCTAATGTCTCTCTGAGGCAATGTCCTGACTGTTTAACTTCCAGCTATTCAAAATTTCAGCTCCTATTCAACCACACTGCTAAAAGCCACAGTTTGATAATGTTTGTCTTAAGGTATTCTCATCCTCTGTCCTTGCAGCTGTTAGTGGGATTGAACTTATCCATCCAAGCCAAGAATTTTCCCTGACCCAGCTGTGTTGTTGTAGCTTCAGTGGTGGCAATGTGATGGGAAAAAAAGATCAATAGTTATGCTACTATGCTGCTGAATTAAAAGTATATGGAAGCACAACCTCAGTTCCCCAGATAACCAGTAAAGAGGAGGATAAAACTCTGAGTGTCTCCAGAGTGGGTGTTTCCATTTCAGTTAGGAGTTAAAATATATCACTCGGGCCAACAAGATCTTCCCTTGGAACTTAACAGCACTGTGCCTCATTCTTGACTATATGTAAGTACTGTGGATGCTTCTTGAGGCCAGCTTTGTTGGGTTGTTAAAATTTCAGTGCAGGTGGATGGATTCTGATTTTGTTTTTTTCCTGTTATTAAAGTGCTGTCTTCTCTGCAGTCTCTTAAACTGTCTGAAAAGAACCACAGCTTGATGAAAGCAGCTACTGAGTAAATCTGGAAAGTCGGAGCAAAGTCTGTTAGTGAAGGGAAGAAAAGTTCTCTCCAATTAGCATCATGAATTGTGAAAATGCTGGAAAAATCTTGGAACTCTGATTTGTTCCTTTCGGTCTGAAACATCAAAGATTGGTGGTGGTTACACTTCCCTGAGGTTTTTTGTAGCAAAGAAATTGTACCTTCTGCTCCTGGAGGCAAACATATGTATCATAACCGTTCTTTTTTTCAACACATAGCATCATTGTAGTTATTCAGAGAGTATTTTGGAAAATGTTAATGTTCTAGCATTTTTTCTCTGCTTGCTTTAAGAGAATATAGCAGGTAGTATATGCCCTACTCTTCATCTTTGCGCTCAAAACCTTCTTCTGGTTAGAGCAGAATGCAGAGAACTGGCTCCATCCTCCTTGTGTTCATCATTTCTTAAATTCGTGTCTTGCCTTCTCATTCTAATTGATTAAGGTTCTTCTCTCCATTTTGGCATATGAATGTCTCTCCTAACACAAAATTACTGACACATTTTTGTTTACAACCTTTCTTGAAAAAGAACCGTGTATATAAAATATCCATTCATGACTTTTCTTATTCTAGACAAGTTCCACCTGGTATAAATATGATGAAAAACGGAATAACTTGCAAATATTACTCCTTATACTTGATATTTAGACACTATTGAGAAAGAATATATATGAATATGCATATAGATGTATTCTTGTTTCAGCTGGGACAGATTAATTTTCTACGTAGGATTTAGGATGAGAATAATGTTGGTAACACACTGATGTTTTAGTTGTTGCTGAGCAGTGCTTACATTAAGTCAAGGACTTTTCAGCTTCTTATACTGCTCTGCCAATGAGGAGGCTGGGGGTGCACAAGAAGCTGGAAGGGGACACAGCTGGCCAAACTGGCCAAAGGGATATTTCATACCATATGATGTCACGCTGAAACATAAACGGGGG